>NC_083416.1:74810378-74980378 GCF_020745735.1 Hemiscyllium ocellatum
TGCACACAGCAAGATCCCACAAACAACATAGAGGTAAATTACCAAATAATTTGTATATTTTTCAGGCATGTTTGTTAAAAGGTGATGGCAAGAAAAATTGCGATGGAAAGTGGGAGACTTGGGAGTTCAGGCAATCCCAATCAGATGCCATTTTCCTTTACCCAGGAATGTTAGAGTCGGGTGTTAGAAAAATCTGGAAAATAGGATTGAAGATCCAGGCAGATTTGGGACTTCAGAGACAACAATGAAGGAAGCAGCCATGCGTGTAGGAAGCATTTATTTGAAGGAGGAGATGTGGGGGTAGTCACCAAGTTCAGAGACAACAATGAATCAGGAGACATAGGGGTTGGGAAGTTGGGTGTGAATCAGTCTGACACATGTGGACTATAACTCCTGGAATTCACCAATTTGTCACTGTGTCATTCTGTGCCCCTCATGTCTCTTTGTATCTCTTTCAGTATCCCTCTGCCTCCCCAGTCACTGCTCTCCTTTCCAATTTCCATCTTTCTGTTTCTGTCCCCTGTTTCTCTTTTCCTGCATCTCTTTCTCTCTCTCTTTTTCTCTCTCTCTCGCTTTCTCTCGTTCTCTCTCTCTCTCTCTCTCCCTCCCTCT
Organism: Hemiscyllium ocellatum; assembly: GCF_020745735.1. NCBI lineage: Eukaryota > Metazoa > Chordata > Chondrichthyes > Orectolobiformes > Hemiscylliidae > Hemiscyllium > Hemiscyllium ocellatum. The sequence continues at coordinate 74,810,991 of NC_083416.1, forward strand.
CTCTCTCTCTTTCTCTTTCTCCCTGTCACTCTCTAAACCTCTCCTCCTCTGATTTTCCTTTATTTCTTCCACATGGATCCTATTTGCAAAGTGATAAATCTGCAGTCCGACAGCTGTTTGCCTGAGCCCAGGTATTAGTTTGTGGGAATCGTGATGACAAATGGAAATAAATCTCTCTCTGTGGGCTTCCCTCCCTTCCGCACCATGTACCTCGAGGGTCTTAATCATGAGTTCAGTCAAAGAATAACAAGGCAGGAGAACTTCAAAATGACTTATTTGCTCTTGTCAAAATTGCCATGAATGATAAATCAGGAATTACTGAGAATAATTGGTTCAAATATTGTACAATGTTGAGGCAGGCGAAAATATCAGTGTCCTGTACCACACAGGTCAGTAGTGCCTCCAGGTTGGTGGTATACTATGACGGTGTTGGTGGATCCTCTGTAAGGAAGTGTTGATAGGTGGGGTGGGGTGGGAGGGGAAACTTCTTCAATGGCTTCAGTACCTCAGAAATCATCCAACAATCTTAACCAAATAGTACCTCAGTGTGAATGCCAGGTCAGGGCAGCTTTCGCTGAATGCAAGGCCAATGATTGATGTCTGGGCACATATAGGAACAGCAATCGATTAATTGAATTAAGTCAATTCCCGGAATTTGTTGGGTTCATTCAGTAGAATCGCAAAGGAGAGCTGAATAGGAAATAAATTGAACATTTGTGAGAAAAATCCAAGAACAAAAATGAAATATAGAAACATGGAAACATAAAACCTTGGAGCAGGAGTAGGCCATTCAGCCCTTTGAGCCTGCTCTCCCATTCAACGTGACCATGGCTGATAATGATTGGAGCTGGAAAAAGCACAGCAGGTCAAGCAGCATCAGAGGAGCAGGGGAGTCAATGTTTCAGATTAGATTACAGTGTGGAAACAGGCCCTTCGGCCCAACAAGTCCACACCAACCCTCCAAAGAGTAACCCACCCAGTCCCATTTCATTCTGACTAATACACCTGACATTATGGGCAATTTAGCATGGGCAATTCACCTGACCTGCACATCTTTGGATTGTGGGAGGAAACCCATGCAGATACGGGGAGAATGTGCAAACTCCACATAGACAGTCACCCTAAGCTGGAATCGAACCTGGGACCTTGGTGCTGTGAGGCAGCAGTGCCAACCACTGAGCCACCGTCCCACCCTCAGGTTGGAACCTTTCATCAGAACTAAAAGTGATGAAAGGCTCTGACCTGAAACGTCACCTCCCCTTCTCTTCTGATGCTGCTTGAGCTGCTGTGCTTTTTCCAGTTCCACTCTTTATCCACTCTGACTCTCCAGTATCTGCAGTCCTCATTATATCCAACATGACCATGGCTGATTGTCCAACTTAGTATTGTTATGGACCAGACCAAACCCCCTCAAAATATATTTAAAAGGATATCCTGGACCCTAACTTTATTTTAAAGGCAAGTGTCAGGCATTGTGTTCCAGATGCAATTCAATTGGTCAAACTTTGGATTTAAAGCAAGACACACTTTATTCATCCACTATCGTTAAAATATAAAAGAAAAAAGGAATTGGAATAACGTAACTCTTTTGGAAAAATTAACAGAATAATAGATTGTTCAACTACTAAACAGCAACTATTCCAATATCGTAACATCTCATAAACACACCCTTGGCAAAGGCAAGTTCAGTAAAATAGATTATCTCTCGCAATTCTAGCAGCAGGAAGAGAACCCCAGCTTTTAGCTGTAACAGGGAGGAATAACAGCTTCCACATCCAGCTTCAAGACCCCAGCGGCAACTGCTGCTGAGAAACTAAAATTAAAATTCCTGCTTCTGTGGGAACTTGACAGCACCCATTCAGGCTGCTTCTATTGTTCTGACTTTTAAAAAAAATCCAGGACTTCACAAGCTGTTTACTTTGTCAGAATCAAATAGGCAGCTCGGTATCTCTGTCTTAAAATCTCTCTTCAAAAGAAAAAACAGGACGAAAGCCATAGTGTCGTCACAATGCCCTGTTCCAGCTTTTGCCCCATACCCTTTGATCTCTTTAACCCTAAGAACTACATCTAACTCCTTCCTGAAAACATTCTGAGACTGGAATTCTGCTCGCCACTCTCTAGTTGAAGACTTTCTCCTCATCTCAGTCCTAAATGGCCTACCCCCTGTCCCTAAACTTTGATCCCTGTTTCTGGCCATCAGGCACATCTTTCCAGATGTTAATTCTGTTTAGTTCTGTTCAAGATTCAATGTCCCATTAAATCCCAGCTCACATTTTTAATGAAATCAACATTCTTCTTAAAATATATTTATCTCCTCTGTGAATAGAACACACTCTGCTAATATCCTGAATCCATAAAACTTTGCCAAAGAGAATAGGAAATGAGGTGATATTTTGAGTGCTTCGTGCTTCCGCAGTGATTGGAAACATAAAGATATCTTTCAAACCTATGAAGATAGATTGTGACTTTAAAACCTACGAAGATAGAGTGTGACTTGAATTCTGGTTGTTAAAGAAAGAGAGAGACATAAACATAGAAAGAAGACGAGAGATTTTGAGAAACAGCTGAATTAGAGACACCAGCGAATATCCTACATTGCTCGGGGTCAGCACTGACTAGAATTCCAATTGGATCAAATAGATAAATGGTTTGGATGCAAGGACAATCCAGAGGCTAGGAATCTTGCAGTGAGTAACTCATCTCCTGATGCCCAATAGCTTGTCCATCATCTTTAAGGTAGGTGTCAGGAATGTGATTGAATGCTCTCAATTGAAGTGGGTGATATAATTCCAACCACACTCAAGAAAGCTGACACTAGCTAGAGCAAGGTAGCCCATTTGATTGACCCCTTATTCACCACATTCAGCATTCACCCTCTCCAGCACTGTTGCCCCAGAGCTGTAGTATGTGCCATTTACATGATGCACGGCAGATACTTGAAGTTTCTTTGGGAGCAGCCTCCAAACCCATGACCTTGATGATCTCAAAGGACAAGGGCAGAGGATCCCAAACTGGAGGTTCCCTCCAAGCCACACACCATCTTGACTCCAAACTAAATTGCTACTCCTCACTTCTGCTGGGTCAAAGTCTTGGATGTTCCTTCCTAATGCACTGTGGGGATCCCTACATTGTATGGTCGCAACAATCTGAATAGAAGGTCCACCGGTCACCTTTCATGAAGGCTAGGTATGGGCAATAAATGCCAGGCTTGCTTCTGATACCTATACTCCATAAGCTGTTTGGAAGAGCTTCCTCTTATGTTAAAGTCCTGAATTTATTCTTTCATCAGAGTTTGTGCCTCTTCGTTGTCTCATTCTCTCCTAATCATCAGTAGAATTACCTTGCTGTCTTTTCAAAAGCACAACAGTTCAGGCAGTATCTGAAGGCCAGGAGAATCGACATTTCCGGCATAAGCCCTTCATTCCTGATGAAAGGTTTATGTCTGAAACATCGATTCTCCTGTTCCACAGATGCTATCTGACCTGCTGTGCTTTTCCAGCACCACACTTCTCAACTCTGATCTCCAGCATTTGCAGTCCTCACTTTCTCCTTGCTATCCTTTCAGTCAAACTATCAGATTGGGAAATCCAACCTGCATCAACAGACTGGATTTTTTTTAAAAGAGGGTGGTGAAGGTGGGGTAGAAAGTGAGGGGTTCGCACGATCCCACCCCCAGTGTCTCAGCTCTGTGAGTCACTCATTAGAAGGCCAACTGTCTGGTAAGAAAGGAGCCCAGATCAGGGTAGCAGATGGGAGACAGGTCATGCTGTGAACAAGTAATCAGTCATGGCCACCAAATTAAAGCCACTCCCGCCCTTTCAATCTCCCTTTATTTCTTATGGCAAGCTCAAAACAATTAAAAAAAGTATAGATTTTGCTGCATTCACTGCTGCTACATGCAGTTAATGTCCTCTTCATCTGTTTAAGTATGTTATCTTGTCAGACCAGTTATAATGCACCCTGAAATGTTTTCATGTTCAATGCAAGGAAGACAAAGTGAGCAACTAAATATTGTATAAGACATTCGTGAAAAAACTGCTTGTCAATTGGGTATTTTACAACGATAAGTAGATTCTAATTTCTGCACCCAGGCTCCTTCTGCAATATCAGAGACTGGCATTAACGAGGTCAGATTGTAGTGTGTGGTGCAATGGTCACTGTTCAAGGCAGGTACATAATTGTTTGAAATTTGTGTCACAGGTAGACAGGATGGTTAAGAAGGCATTTAGCATGCTGGCCTTCAATGCTTAGGCCTTTGAGTATAGAAGTTGGGACGTCATAGTGAAGTCATCCAGGATGTTGGTGCTCTTTTGACCCTATTTCTAGTCGCCCTGTTAGAGGAAGGATTGTATTAAACTGGAGAGAGTTCAAGAAAAATTCACTTGGATGTTGCCAAGACTGGTGAGTTTGAGTTATAAACATAGGCTGGGACCTTTTTTTCACTGGAGTGTAAGAGTTTGAGGGGTGACCTTAAAGAAGTTTATAACATTATGAGGGGCATAAATAAGATGGTAAAGGTCTTTTCCCTCAGGCAGGGGATTTCAAAACTAGGGACATATTTTTAAGGTGAAAGACTTAAAAGGGACATGATGGGCAACATTGGGTTCAATTCCTGCCTCAGGCAACTATCTGTGTGGAGTTTGTACATTTTCCCAATGTCTACATGTGTTTCCTCCGGGTGCTCCGGTTTCCTCCCACAATCCAAAAATGTGCAGGTTAGGTAAATTGGCCATGCGAAATTGCCCATAGTGAAGGGGTAAATGTAGGAGAATGGGTCAGGGTGGGTTGCTCTTTGGAGGGTCAGTGTGGACTTGTTGGGCCGAAGGGATCAAGGGATCAGTTAAAGTGTGTTTGCTTTAACTCGAGGAGTATCAGAAATAAAAGTAATGAACTTAGAGCATGGATCAGTACCTGGTGCTATGATGTTGTGGCCATAACAGAGACATGAGTTTCTCAGGGCCAGGAATGGTTGCTGGATGTCCAGGGTTTAGAGCATTTAAAAAGAATACGGAGGGGGGAGAAAAGAGGAGAGGGTGTAGCACTACTAATCAGAGAGGGTATCTCAGCTACAGAAGCTTCCATTGTCGAGGAAGATCTGCCTACCAAGTCAGTATGGGTGGAAATTAGGAACAGTAAGGGAGCAGTCACCTCTTTAGGGGTTTACTACAGGCCCCCCAATAGCAGCAGGGAGATTGAAGGAAGCATAGGTCGGCAGATTTTGGAAAAGTGTGGACGTAGTAGGGTTGTTGTAATGGGTGACTTTAACTTTCCCAATATTGATTGGAACCTCCTTCGAGCAGAAGATTTGAATGGAGCTGTTTTTGTAAGGTGTGTTCAGGAGTGTTTCCTAACTCAGTAAGTTGACAGGCCGACGAGGGGAGAGGCCATTCTAGACTTGGTGCTCGGAAACAAGCCGGGGCAGGTATCAGATCTTGTGGTGGGAGAGCATTTTGGAGTTAGTGACCACAACTGCCTCACATTCTACGTAGCTATGGAGGAGGAGAGGATTAGGCAAAATGGGAGGATATTTAATTGGGGAAGAGGAAACTATGATGTGATTAGACATGAGTTAGGAAGCATGGATTGGGAGCAATTGTTCCATGGTAAAGGCACTATAGACATGTGGAGACTGTTTAAGGAACAGTTGTTGCAAGTGATGAATAATATGTCCCTCTGAGACAGGCAAGAAGTGATAAGATAAAGGAACCTTGAATGACGAGAGCAGTGGACCTTCTCGTCAAAAGGAAGAAGGTAGCTTACATAAGGTGGAGGAAGCTAGGGTCAAGCTCAGCTGTAGAGGATTACAGGCAGGCGAGGAAGGAGCTCAAAGATGGTGTGAGGAGAGCCAGGAGGGGGCACGAAAAAGGCTTGGCAGAACAGATTAGGGAGAACACAAAGGCATTTTACACTTATGTGAGGAATAAGAGAATGGTCAAAGAAAGAGTAGGGCTGATCAGGGATAGTATTGGGAACTCGTGTGTGGAGTCTGAGGAGGTAGGGGGAAGCCCTAAATGAGTTTTTTTGCTTCTGTCTTTACGAAAGAAACAAACTTTGTAGTGAATGAAACCTTTGAAGAGCAGGTGTGCATGTTGGAATGGATAGAGATAGAGGAAGCTGATGTGCTGAAAGTTTTGTCAAACATTAAGATTGACAAGTCACCAGGCCCAGACCAGATTTGTCCTCGGCTGCTTTGGGAAACGAGAAATGCAATTGCTTCGCCACTTGCGAAGATCTTTGCATCCTCGCTCTCCACTGGAATCGTACCTGAGGACTGGAGGGAGGCAAATGTAGTTCCTCTCTTCAAGAAAGGAAATAGGGAAATCCCAGGCAAGTACAGACCAGTAAGTCTCACATCTGCCGTCTGCAGGGTGTTAGAAAGGATTCTGAGGGATAGGATTTATGACCATCTGGAAGAGCATGGCTTGATTAAATGCAGTCAGCATGGCTCTGTGAGGGGCAGGTCATGCCTCACAAATCTTATTGAGTTCTTTGAGGATGTGACTAGAAACGTTGATGAGGGTCGAGCAGTGGATGTGGTGTATACGGACTTCAGCAAGGCATTTGATAAGGTTCCCCATCGTAGGCTCATTCAGAAGGTCAGGGGGAATGGGATACAGGGGAACTTAACTGTCTGGATACAGAATTGGCTGGCCAACAGAAGACAGCGAGTGGTAGTAGAAGGAAATTATTCTGCCTGGAAGTCAGTGGTGAGTGGTGTTCCACAGGGCTCTGTCCTTGGGGCTCTACTGTTTGTAATTTTTATTAATGACTTGGATGAGGGGTTTGAAGGATGGGTCAGCAAGTTTGCAGACGACACAAAGGTTGGAGGTGTCGCTGACAGTATAGAGGGCTGTTGTAGGTTGCAGAGGGACATTGACAGGATGCAGAGATGGGCTGAGAGGTGGCAGATGGAGTTCAACCTGGATAAATGCGAGGTGATGCATTTTGGAAGATTGAATTTGAAAGCTGAGTACAGGATTAAGGATAGGATTCTTGGCAGTGTGGAGGAACAGAGGGATCTTGGTGTGCAGGTACATAGATCCCTTAAAATGGCCACCCAAGTGGACAGGGTTGTTAAGAAAGCAGATGTTGTTTTGGCTTTCATTAACGGGGGATTGAGTTTAAGAGTCGTGAGATCTTGTTGCAGCTCTATAAAACTTGGGTTAGACCGCACTTGGAATACTGCGTCCAGTTCTGGTCGCCCTATTAGAGAAAAGATGTGGATGCTTTGGAGAGGGTTCAGAGGAGGTTTACCAGGATGCTGCCTGGACTGGAGAGCTTATCTTATGAAGAGAGGTTGACTGAGCTCGGACTTTTGTCATTGGAGAAAAGGAGGAAGAGAGGGGACCTAATTGAGGTATACAAGATAATGACAGGCATAGATAGAGTCGATAGCCAGAGACTATTTCCCAGGGCAGAAATGACTAACATGAGGGGTCATAGTTTTAAGCTGGTTGGAGGAAAATATAGAGGGGATGTCAGAGGCAGGTTCTTTACACGGAGAGTTATGAGAGCATGGAATGTGTTGTCAGCAGCAGTTGTGGAAGCGAGGTCATTGGGGACATTTAAGAGTCTACTGGACATGCATATGGTCACAGAAATTTGAGGGTGCTTACATGAGGATCAGTGGTCGGCACAACATCGAGGGCTGAAGGGCCTGTTCTGTGCTGTACTGTTCTATGTTCTATGTTCTAATGCACCTAACACTATGGGCAATTTAGCATGGCCAATTCACCTGACCTGCACATTTTTGGATTGTGGGAAGAAACCAGAGCACCCGGAGGAAATCCACACAGACATGGGGAAAATATGCAAACTCCACACAGACAGTTGCCCGAGGCAGGAATCGAACTCTGATCCCCTGGTGCTGTGAGGCACCATGTGACCCATTTGGATAATTACATGAATAGGAAAGGTTTAGAGGGATATGGGCCAAATGCAGGCAAGTGGGACTAGTTTAGTTTAGGAGCATGGACTGGTTGGACCGAAAGGTCTGTTTCCATGCTATGACTCCATGACTGTACGACATGGGTTAGGGAGGTTTGCCTGAGTTGTAGCTGTAACATTCAGTCCAGAGCACTTATTTTCCAAATGTTCCTATCAGGTAAAAGCTACCCCACCTCCTTCTTTATTAGGTCTGTGCTCCTTACATACTCAAATCCCTCTCATGGGTCATCATTCACTAATGGGATTCAATTACCTTTCTGAGATCTCTCTGAGTGACAAAATAATCTTGATTCAACTCCCTCCAGCATTCATTCATTTGCACCTCCATATGTTAAGTTCTAGAGTCTCCAGTCAGGACCCTCAGTCTCCCACTGTCTATCCACATTTTCAACTAATCCCTCTGAGAATTTTATACCTTTCAATGAGATCACATCTCAATCTTCAAAATTCCAAGGATTGTAGATCCATTGTCCTGAATCTCTCCTTCGAGTGCCATTTCATACCAAGAATCAGTTCAGTAACGTGCCCGCAATGGAGAATATCACTAAATTCCTTTCTAGTGACTGTTTTTGACTACAGCTCCCTCCCTTTTCAGATTAATGTGCCCACCTCAACCCGACGATGACATTGTGGTATAAATCCATCTTGGTCACCAGTGAATCAGCAGCCTGTTTTATCTCCTGCAAATTTTCTTTACCCAGTAGAATGTTTTTGTTAAATACTTTTGCAGGATGTGGGAGTCACTGAAGAGGTCATGGTACACTGTTCGTCCCCGGTTGCCCTTGAGAACAACATGGTAAGCCATCTCAAATGTATGCAACTGAATGGTTTGCTTGGTCATTGCAGACACCAATTAAGAATGAACCACAGTGGACAGACCAAGTAAGGACGCAATTTCCTACTGAAAATGTACCAGATGAGTCTGCACAACAATCTGTAGTTTCATGATGTATTTTTACTAGATTTTTATCCCAGATTTATTTAATTAACTAAACTTAAGTTTCCCCGGCTGTTGTGGTGGGATTTGATCTTATATTTCCGCACATTAGTTGGGGATCCTGGATTGCTAGTCTATTAACTACCATTTTGTCATCATACCGACCAAATAAAGCATTACTTTGTTTTCTAGTTTCCCTTGAGATAATTTCCATGAGCTTTTTTTGTTTACTTTCTGTAATTGATCTGGTTAATTAATCAAAAGCATGCAATTGAACCAGGGACGTCTCTGATCCGAATGGAGGAGATGTCGGGTCACACAGTGTTTACCAAGTGAGTCTGCAGGGCACTTAAGGAAAATACTGTGAATTCTGAATGAAAAACAGAAAATGCTGGAAATCCTCAGCATGTCAGGCAAGGTTTGGTGAAGTGAGTTGGAAATGTTCTGAGGAAAGATCATTGATCTTTATGACCCAACTGAGAACATTTAAGAGTCAACCGCACTGGTGTGAGACTGGAGTCACATATTGTCACAAACTGACAAAGGACAACAGCGTAAGAGCTTGAGGAGGTAATTCAGCCCCTCAAACCTGCTCTGCCATTTAACATGTTCATGGTTGATCCCATCTTGGCTTCAACTCCACTTTCCTATTCATTCCCCATAACCCATTGTTAATTGTAGCGGTACGGTGGGTCATTGGTTAGCACTGCTGCCTCATAGTGACAGGGACCCGGGTTTGATTCTAGCCTTGGGCGACTGTCTGTCTGTGCGGAGTTTGCATATTCTCATCATGTGCGTGTGGGCTTCCTCTGGGTGCTCCAGGTTCCTCCCACAGTCCAAAGATGTGCAGGTGAGGTGAATTGGCCATACTACATTTCCCATGGTGTTCAGGGATGTGTAGGTTAGGTGCATTAGTCAGTGGAAAATATAGGGTGGGGGAATGGGTCTGGGTGAGTTACTCTTTGGAGGGTCGATGTGGACTTGTTGGGCCGAAGGGCCTGTTTTCACACTATACCAATTTTATGATTCTATGAAAAATCTGTCTATTACCTCCTTAAGTTGAACCAGTGTCCTTGTGTCCACTGCACTCTGGAATACTGAATCTCACAGATTCACAACCTTTTGAGAGAAAGAATTTCTCCTCATCTCTGTTTTAATCTGTTACCCCTTCTCCTAAAACTATGACCACTTGTTCTAACAAAAGAAAATGAAGAACTGCAGGTGCTGGAAATCTGAAAACAAGAATAGAATTTGCTGGAGAAACTCAGCATGTCTGGCAGAATCTGTGGAGAGAAAGCAGAGTTAACATTTTGGGTCCAGTTATGGATGAGATCCAAATTGACATTCTTGTCCAGGAACAGAAGTTTCTCATTGAGAACTGAAGTTTCTCATTGCTGGAACTATGTTTCACAATCACTACTGCACTCTCTTCAATGTGTTGACATCTTTTCAATAATGCAGTGCCCAGAACAGCATCCAAAACTTCAACTCCGTCTTACACAAGTTCAACATCACTTGCTTGTCCTTGTATGCCAAAGCTGTACTAATAAAACCAAATACATTGTATGCTTTACTAGTTGGTCTCTCAACCCATCCTGCCAATTTCAATGGTTCAAAGCTATAAATTTAGAGGTTAACCCTTCTGGTTTACTAATGTTCTCTCAGGAAAATAACATCTGCCCTCTTTACCTGGTATGGTCTACAGAAATTCACCAAGGCTAGACAGCACATTCCAAACCCACGACTACTACTATCTAGCAAGACTAGCACAGGTTGGAGAAATTACTGGTGCTTACACTGCATATAAACAGGAAGTCTAAGAGTGTGGTCTTCCGTTGACAAGTACCCATTTCTGATATAAAAAGGAAATAAAGACATAAGCATTCATGTGGCAAGTTTCACAACCACTGGGTGTTTCAAAGCATTCTACAGTCAGTGAAGTATTTTTTATTGAAGAGTAGTCACTGTTGTTTCATAGAAAATGTGATTGTCAAAACATGCTCAGTAAATTCCCACAAAGATTATATAAATAAGGGCAGGCCACTCACCCCTTCTAGCCTGATTGCCCATTCAGTAAAATCAGGGCTGACCTGATTTTTAACTTGAATTCTACATTCAACACAGAAGTACAGCATAGGAAGAGGCCCTTCGGCTGTCTAAGCCTGTGCCAATCATCACCCCTAATTAAACTAAAAATCAAAGCTTCTGCCCATATTCACTCTGTATCCCGCTATTCCCCTCTATTCATGTAGCCATCCAGATGCCTCTTAAGTGTCAGGGTTTAGATCAGAGTGCTGGAAAAGCACAGCGGGTCAGACAGCATCCGAGGAGCAAGGAGGTTTTTTTAGGGCAAAAGTTCTTCATCAGGAATAGAGGCAGGAAGCCTCCAGCGTGGAGAGATAAATGGGGGGTGTGCTGCTAAGGAGAAGGTAGGGAAGAGTACAATAGGTGAATGGGGGTGGGGGATGGAGGTGCTAGGTCAGAGGGGAGGGTGGAGTGGATAGGTGGGAAGGGAGATTGGCAGGTAGGACAGGTCATGAGACTAGTGCTGAGCTGGAAGGTTGGAGCTGCGGTAAGGTGGGGGGAGGGGAAATGAGGAAACTGGTGAAGTCCACATTGATGCCCTAGGGTTGAAGTGTTCCGAGGCGGAAGATGAGGTGTTCTTCCTCCAGGTATCGGGCGGTGAGGGAGCAGCGGTGAGGAAGCCCAGGACCAGCATGTTCTTAGCAGAGTGGGAGGGGGAGTTGAAATGTTGGGCCACAGGGTGGTGTGGTTGATTAGTGCGGGTGTCCCGGAGATGCTCCCTGAAGCGCTCTGCGAGGAGACGTCCAGTCTCCTCAATGTAGAGGAGACCGCATCGGGAGCAACAGATACATTAAATGATATTGGTGGATGTGCTGGTGTAACTTTGATGGTTGTGGAAGGCTCCTTTGGGCCTTGGATGGTGGTGAGGGAGGAGTGTGGGCGCAGGTTTTGCAATTCCTCTGGTGGCAGGGGAAGGTGCCGGGGGGGAGGGTGGTTTGTTGGGGAGCGTGGACCTGACCAGGAAGTCACCTGCCAGATGTCGTCTACATACCAACTTCCACTATCTCTCCCAGCGGTGCGTTCCAGGCTCCTCCCACTCCCTGTGTGAAAAGCATCCCTCGCATATCCCCCTTAAACTTTCCCCTTCTCACCTTGAACCTGCACCCCTCTGTAATTGAAACTTCAACCCTGGGAAAAAGCCTCTGATTATCTTATTCCTGCATATCCCTATAACCTTTCAGCCCTTTCGTCATCAAGAATCCATCTACCACTATCTTAAAAATATTTTAAAATTCTGCGTCTACTGCCTTTGAGGAACAGAATGTCTAAGACTCTCAAGTCTCTGAGGGAGAAAAACGTTTCCTTATCGCTGTCTTAAATTGGTGCCCCACCCCCACCTTATTTTTAAACTACAACCTTCATTTGTAGGTTCTTCAACAAAGGCAAACTCCTTTCCACGTCCACCCCTCAGGCTCTTTGTGTTTCAAGTACTACCAACATAGCCATGACTGACAACAAGATATTATTAGAATGAGTTGAATCGTCTTGGTAAAGGGAAAGATTTGAGTTATCATTTTCAAAATGAAGACAAAACTCATTCAGTTCAATTCCTCAAATGTCAGGAATCAGAATTTAGAATGAGCAACTGAGAGGAAGGAGGGTTTGTTGATCAAAGAGCTGCAGGAGTTAAAAATAGACCAGATAATCTGCTTTATGATGCTGCAAGTAAGGAAGACAGCAAAATGGGGGTAGTGGAATAATTGAAACAAGTAGTGTAAATGGGATCAATCGAAGGGAAACTTGGGAAGGGATCTGGAGGAGATTTGCAGTGGATTTGCAGAGTTATGGCGAAATTGTAAATCTGGTTTTGTAAAAGACATTTATAATTCATCTGGGAATAGAAAGGCAGGGATGTGCCAGCTGTGATAATCATGTTTCAAATGTACAGCAACCAGATGATTAGATCAGCAGCAGAGTGAGCAAGCCAGTAAATGGGATTATGGGGTGTGGAGAGATAGGGGAGATTAAGGGAAATGGGGATGAATATAGGGTTAAGGAGCTTGAGGAGGCCATTCAGCCCTTCACATCTATTCTACTATTCAATGGAATCATGGCTGATCCGGTGATAGTCTCAGTTCCATTCTCCAGCCTGTACCCCAAAACCCCCTTGATTCCCAAAAACACTTGATTCCCCAGTCTATCAACAATCTATCTGACTCTGTCTTGAATAAATGACCCACTTGCTGCTTTCAGCAGAAATGAATTCCACATACTCACCGTATGTTAATCCACTGAACATATACCTTAGTTCGGTTCACCTTGGTTAAGATGTCATGATGTTTATTTACAACATTAACTACTTGCATAGCTGCAACATCATGGACCTACTCTCACAGTCTGGGTTCTATTACTGATGTTATTGTGAATTGCATACACACAGCTTACTGACTTCATCACACACAGAGAGTGACTTATCTGGGTACCTTCATAACCAAAGCATCATGTCATGATGCCCTGTAATTGCTTTCAAGGTCTGCCTAGTCTAGAAGCTATGTGGTAATAAACCATACCCTCTTTTTCCCTTCAAAGAACAGGAATCCTTTTTTGACAAACAGGTACAGGATGAAGAATCATATGAATATAAAATCTCTAAATGTTCAGATAGCATGTGCAAATGACCAGAAGTAGTCTTTATAAGGTTAATACGACTTGGTGGTTTGGCATCATTCTGTGGTGCATCTGTTGTCAAGGATAGGTTTGGATCATTGTTGTAGATAAACAAATCTCAACTGTTGTCTGGCTTGAAACCTTCAGTAGTGGAAGGGAAGAAATATACGGATTTTTCTTCCAAATGTGAGAGCTGCCAGCAGGGTAAACCATTGCCTAGTAGCATGCAAATTTAACATAGCTGTCCAGAAATCTTGGCGAGTGACTTTACACACAATGGTCATGGATTTTGCCATATGAACAGATATGCTTTGCATGACTAGGGAGTGTTGAGAAGAGGTAAGATATTGTGGAGTTTGCACATTCTCTCCGTGTCTGTGTGGGTTTCATCGAGGTGCTCTGGTTTCCTCCCATAGCCCAAAGATGTGCAGGTTAGATGGATTAGTCATGTTAAATTGCCCATGGTGTCCAGGGATGTGCAGGCTAGGCGAATTAGCCATAGGAAATGCAGGGTTACAGGAATATGGTAGGAGAGTGGATCTAGGGGGATGTTTTTCATGGGGTTCAATGGGCCAAATGGCCAGCTTTCACACACGTAGGGATTCTATGATGTTGGGGTCTAGAATCTTTGATGTTATGGCTAATTAGTTTGATATCTTATGGACTGTAAGAATATATCGATCTATGCATACTGCCCAACCAATGCTAGAAGGTCCATCTTTTTCAATGATTTGCAAGGTTTCAGGTCTAGATCCCAATTATCTATGTTGGAATTTAAAACAGATAATGCCGACTGTCTGACCTGTTGTAAGCCATTTGCCTGTCCTGTGTGGCTCACACCATGTAGTGACAGTTTCCTGAGGACATTGAGTATAAGTTGTGTTGTGGGATGGTATTTGAACTGACACCAATATTAATCTTGGCACGTATTGCAAGTTGTCTAATCCTTTTGAAGATACCTCTTGAATGAAGCTAAAGGATTCAGTTTTACTGATGGTGTTCTTGTGGGTCATCCGTATGTGCTGTCTGACCAGGGTCTGTAAACTCTAAGCCTGTGTTCACCTCTTAGACTTCATTGATACGCTTGCTGGCCATGGGTAGAACTTTGGAAGCTTCTTCGACATTGCTCCTTGATTCATCTTTCTTCACATATTGCTCCAGGGCATTTGTTTGGATTTCTGTGAGTGATTGGACTTCCAATCCATTGTAGCTAAGGGTCCTGTTGTAGAACATAGCTTGCATATGTTATGAAATGTCATTATCTTGCTGTGTGAGACAAGAAACATTTCATGCAGGATTTGGATGTTAGACCATAAAATACTGGAGCGGAATTAGGCCATTCAGTTAATCAAGTCTGCTCCACCATTGATCATGTCTGATATATGATCGACTGTTTTTATTGAGGACTGCAATAGTTGTTCCAGGGACAAGCATTTGCAGATGCCAACAGCCTGCTAGAATTGCTGCTAACCTGTGTCTCTCCTCTAGCATGTCAATGCTATATTCTTTGGATTTGTCTTGAAGTGCTTTTTTTGAAGGATTGTGTAGAGACAGTTGTTAGTCCCATAAGCCTTTCAACTGAATTAGCTGCAGTGCAATCACATTCTGTAGCTTTGCATTTGCTGACAAATTAACCATTTCACCTGGCTGTTGGCAACATGATATGGACTCAAGCCATGTGTCCTGAAATAGATTTAAAATCTCAGTTTATCTTCCAAAAGCTGGAAAATTTTGTCAGGAACTTTGTAGACAGATGCTTGTTTACAGGCCATTCTGCTATAATGCGGATTTCATTAACATGAATTCACTATAATGCGATTGATGAATTGGGAAACTGTTTCTACTATGCAAAGCATGTACTGTATGGATTATAATGCAATTCTGGCCCCATTAGTTTAATTGGTGCTGCTATTACGCGATTTTCTTATAACGCAGGATTGCACGAGAATGGAACTACCACGTTATAGCAGAACTGACAATATTCTTATTGTCTCATCTTCTTATTGTCAGCGCCTCATCTTCCGCCTGGGAACCCTCCAACCACAAGGAATGAACTCAGATTTCTCCAGTTTCCTCATTTCCCCTCCCGCCACCTTGTCTCAGTCGGTTCCCTCAACTCAGCACCGCCCTCCTAACCTGCAATCTTCTTCCTGACCTCTCCACCCCCACCCCACTCCGGCCTATCACCCTCACCTTGACCTCCTTCCACCTATCACATCTCTATCGCCCCTCCCCCAAGTCCCTCCTCCCTACCTTTTATCTTAGCCTGCTTGGCACACTCTCCTCATTCCTGATGAAGGGCTTATGCCCGAAACATCGAATTTCCTATTCCTTGGATGCTGCCTAACCTGCTGTGCTTTAACCAGCAACACATTTTCAGCAATATTCTTATTACCCCTGAGATGTCCAGAGCAAGAAGAGGTTTGACTGCTGGTCACTCTCCATCAGCTTTCTGCTGATACAGGGAATAAAGATTTACGTTTGTTTTAAATGAGTGAAGTTCGGACAGAATGTCAATGATGCACAGATCCACGTTTTGATGTTTACTTTCCATCTTTTTAGTTTTGTGCTCTCAAAAAAATTACAAGCAAAAACCTATATTATTATGTAATGTTTTTATTTGTTTTGGCTGATCTTAATTTCTCTCTATTATTGTCTATAGCTGTTCATTTTAAAAGTTGCAGATTTATGCCTAAAATGACGTAATAACAAAGTCAATTGTACTTTTTCTCAGTTTATTCACAACTGAAGGGCAAGATGGCAAAAATACCAATGATGGATGAATGTTTTTAATGTACAGAGCATGTTTTCTTTGGTGTATCTTTGTCTTTTGTTCCAGGAGTGGTTTTATTAAAACTGGGAGCTGTCCTTTCAGCACCTTTCTAACTATCTTTTTTTTAAAAATCAGCTGTTCTCAGCCTCTTGTGAACTGCCATTTATTTTGAAGAAGGTATCGTTCGAGTATTCATTGTGTTTCATTGTTGGCTTGTAGCTTTAGGTTTGGTTCTACCACATTAGTCTTGGTTGTAATTGTAACTTCAGCCCTGAACTCTGACAGAATGCTGGATAACTGTTAGCGGGAAAAAGACTTTTTATAACTGTTACAATGCTATCACTTTTACATCTTTACTGTCCATGTACTGCCACTAACTAGCTATCACAACTAGCTTTTAGTGTTTACATACTGCTGTCATGATGTGATTTGTGGTTTTCTATGTTAGCCCATGTAGCATATAGCACAGGTAGTTGAGTTTCTCTTCAGACCAATATATTGAAGCTTATTTACAACATCATTTAAAAAGGCCATGATGCCACAGACTTGCACATACATTAAAGATTCTGTGCCTACTGATGTTACTGTACATTACAAACATAAAACTGACTGACTACGCTGAGTCCATTATATAGAGAGAGTGACTAAGGTATATTATACCAGAATGCCATCAATGATGTCCTGTAATGTCTGAAGGTACAGGGATATCTGGTCTTGAGGCTATGTCAAACTACAATACAAATGAAGCTCTGAGAGAAGAAAATTCTGCTCAAATCTATCTTAAAAGAAAGACTTCTTACTCTTAAACTGTGTTCACCAGTTCTAGTCCCTCCTAGAATAGGAAACACGTTCCCAGTATAATGGGAGATGAAAGATTCATCTTTGAGTTAGTCAGCTTGAAATGACAATGGAGAGAGACTCTGGAAATTGCACTGAACTATATTTCCACAATTGTTTTCAGCAGCAGACCAGAGGGAAGGAAAAATGAATTGAGACAACAAATGAATTTGGAATTCCCCCGTCTCCTGCCCAGTTCTCTCATCTTCCTGAATACAATATCCAACAAAAAAACAAATTAGGAAAGCAATCATTCTCTGACAACTCAAAAGATATCTACAGGTTCTGCCTGTAGATCAAATCCCTTAGGGATCTTATATGGTTTAGTTAGGTCACCTCTCATTCTTCGAAACCGCACTGAGTTGTTCAACTTTTCTTCACAAGCTAAGGCCTTTCATTCCACGACTGAGTCAAGTGAGCTTTCTCTGAACTGCCTCTAAAGCCATTTCACCTTTTATTTTCAAACAAGACAAGCAGAACTGTGCCCAGTGCTACACATGTGAGTCCACTGATGCCATGTGTAGCTGCAGTAAAATTGCCCTACCTTTATATTTCATTGGCTATGCAATAAACTATTACAACACTCAGCTTCATTGAAACCTGCCTTGTAAAAAAAGCAATTTCCCACCCACTCCAAAATATTCCAACATTCCCCTGTTACAGTTCTGAGTTCTGAAGAGGCGTCACTTCATCCCGAAACATTACCTCTGATTTCTCTCCACAGATGCTGCCAGACCTGCTGAGCTTTTCCAGCAATTTCTGGTTTTGATTCCTTTGTTACAATCAGGTGAGGAGGGGAAATAAGCTCCCTTCTTTTCAACCCCACCTCGCTTGCAACAAATACGTTAATTTCTCTTTCACACACAGTTATCTGCAACTAAAATGTAGTTTGTTTGAAAATGAAGGAGCCAGTTGCCAAAGTTTTCTTGAGTGATGGAAAGAGGACTTTATTACATTCGTATTCAGAAAAAAAAATCAAAAATGTAACATCAAACTCACATGCAAGTAAGGGAATACATTTAAAGGGAAAGTGTCCCGTCGGACAGATAGGATAACGTTCACACAATTTAATACGTTTTAGAACATAGTACATAGAAAAATACAGCGCAGTACAGGCCCTTCGGCCCTCGATGTTGCACCAACCAAAGCCTACATAACCTACACTAGCCCAATAACCTCCATATACTTATCCAATGCCCGCTTAAATGACCATAAAGAGGGAGAGTCCACCACTGCTACTGGCAGGGCATTCCATGAACTCACAACCCGCTGAGTAAAGAATCTACCCCTAACATCTGTCCTATACCTACCACCCCTTAATTTAAAGCTGTGTCCCCTCATAATAGCTGACTCCATTAGCGGAAAAAGGTTCTCACTGTCAACCCTATCTAAACCCCTAATCATCTTGTACACCTCTATCAAATCTCCCCTAAACCTTCTTTTCTCCAATGAGAACAGTCCCAAGTGCCTCAGCCTTTCCTCATACGATCTTCCTACCATGCCAGGCAACATCCTGGTAAACCTCCTCTGCACTCGTTCCAATGCCTCCACGTCCTTCCTGTAGTATGGCGACCAAAACTGCACACAATACTCCAGATGAGGCCGCACCAGAGTCTTATACAACTGCAACATGACCTCAGGACTCCGGAACTCAATTCCTCTACCAATAAAGCCCAGTACACCATATGCCTTCTTCACAGCACTATTTATCTGAGTGGCAACTTTCAGAGATCTGTGTACATGGTCACCAAGATCCCTCTGCTCATCCACACTACCAAGTAGCCTACCATTAGCCCAGTAATCCATCTTCGTGTTACTCCTACCAAAGTGAATGACTTCACACTTAGCTACATTGAACTCCATTTGCCACCTTTCTGCTCAGCTCTGCAACTTATCTATATCCCGCTGTAACCTGCCACATCCTTCTTCGCTGTCCACAACTCCACCGACTTTCGTGTCATCCGCAAACTTGCTCACACAGCCTTCAAGCCCCTCCTCTAGGTCATTTATAAAAATGACAAACAGCAATGGTCCCAAAACAGATCCTTGTGGAACACCGCTAGTAACTGCACTCCAAGATGAACCTATACCATCAACTACTACCCTCTGTCTCCTTCCAGCCAGCCAATTCCTAATCCAAACCTCTAATGCACCTTCAATGCCATACTTCAAATGCTAATTCTTAGTGTGAGACCACAGCTGTTTAATGGTGAACTTACATCTACAGGCAGAACCTGTAGATATCTTTTGAGTTGTCAGAGAATGATTGCTTTCCTAATTTGCTTTTTTGTTGGAAATTGTATTCAGGAAGATGAGAGAACTGGGCAGGAGATGGGGGAATTCCAAATTCATTTGTTGTCTCAATTCATTTTTCCTTCCCTCTGGTCTGCTGCTGAAAACAATTGTGGAAATATAGTTCAGTGCAATTTCCAGAGTCTCTCTCCATTGTCATTTCAAGCTGACTAACTCAAAGATGAATCTTTCATCTCCCATTATCGTTCAAATGTGAATTTCTTGAGGCTGATTTAGTTGCCTGGTTTTTGATGTCTTTAGAAAAAATGAAAATTTAAGCACAGACAGCTTTGTTTATTCCACATAGATTTCCTGAAGTTTAACCTATTCATGTCCAGGTGACCACTACAGCCATTTCAGGTCCATTTTCCTCCTTTTAAAAAAAAATTAGTCCATAAAAGATAAGAACATGCAAGCAAGTCCCTAAAACATAGCAAAATGCAACATCAAACGTACTTGCAAGCAAGGGAATACATTTAAAGGAACAGTGTCTCATACGGACAGGTAGAATAAAGTTTACACATTTAAACAAGTTTTGGAATACTTGAGATGCTAATTCTTGGTGTGAAACCACAGTTGTTTAGTGGTGAACTTATATCTTCAGCAGTGAACTAAAAACATTTAGACCCTAAAAGATAGCAATCAGATGATGGAAGTCAAAATTCAGTAGTCCATAGTTATCTCTATTAGAATACCTTCTTAATTGCTTGAGAGACCTGCAACTATTTTTTTAGATTTATACACCAGAACCCCCCAGAATTTCAGGGCGGCACAGTGGTTAGCACTGCTGCTTCACAGTGCCAGAGACCCGGGTTCAATTCCCGACTCAGGTGACTGACTGTGTGGAGTTTGCACATTCTCCCCATGTCTGCGTGGGTTTCCTCCGGGTGCTCCAGTTTCCTCCCAGAGTCCAAAGATGTGCAGGTCAGGTGAATTGGCCATGCTAAATTGCCCGTAGTGTTAGGTAAGGAGTAAATGTAGGGGTATGGGTGGGTTGCGCTTCAGCGGGTCGGTGAGGACTTGTTGGGCCGAAGGGCCTGTTTCCACACTGTAAGTAATCTAATCTAAACCACTGAGATCCCACTGAATCCTCCAACATCCCTCAATTCAAATAGTAAACACTTTTTCTATTGTCCCTGCCAAAATGATAAGTTTTATATTACACTCCATCTGCCAATTTTTTTCCAATCACCTAACTTAACTCCCTCTGCAGGCACTTTCTCTTGACAACTTCCTCCCCTGCCTGATTCACTGAGTAGCAAGGGAGGAGGGTGACGATCAGGCCGTATTTTTGTAACTGCAACTCTGTGTGCCCAGTGAGGATCTGCACAGACCCTTGCTATTTGTGGTAGAACAAACTCGGTTATCCGAACATCAATTATCTGAATTGTGGATTATCCAGACAAGATCTCAAGGTCCTGTAAAAATGTTATCAGTTATTCAAACAAAATGCCCCCCCACCTTCCGCCCACTTCATTCGGATAATTGAGGTTGTCCTGTATTTTAAATGATTTTGACTTGAATGTAGGAGAGTTGATCAATAAGTTTGCAAATAGTGGGGTGGTAAATAATGAGGAGGAGAGCCTTACATTATGGGAGGGTATAGCCAACTGGTGATGCACTCGGGCAGGACAATCAAAACAAAGGAACATATAATGAAAGGTAGGACCCTGGAAAACAGCAAGGATCAGAGGGCCCTTGGTGCGCACGTGCATCAATCCCTTAAGGCATCAGCACCGTTGGATACATTGGTTAAGATATTGTCTTCATTTGTGAAAGCATAAAGTAGGCAAGTTATGCCAGAACTTTACCAAGCATTGATTAGGCACGTGTTAGAGTATTGCGTGCAATTGTGGAATCCACATTATACATGGGAAAAATATGTTCTAGAGTGGGTCTAGAGGAGATTTATCAGGATCAATCTATGGGGCAATATGGTGGCTCACAGTGCCAGGGACCCGAGTTCAATTCCTGCCTCGGGCAACTGTCTGTGTGGAGTTTGCACATTCTCCCCGTGTCTGTGTGGGTTTCCTCTGGGTGCTCTAGTTTCCTCCCACAGTCCAAAAATGTGCAGGTTAGGTGAATTGGCCATGCTAATTTGCCCATAGTGTTAGGTGCGTTCGTCAGGGAGGAAATGGGTTTGGGTGGGTTGCTCTTCAGAGGGTCAGTGTGGACTTGTTGGGCCGAAGGGCCTGTTTTCACACTATAGGGAATTTAATCATATTGCCTTGTTTGGAGAGTTTTAGTTATGAAGAGAGACTGGAGTTCTTTTCCTTGGAGCACAGGAGACTGAGGACAGGGACATGATTGTGATGTATAAAATTTTGAGACGCATACACAGGGTAGACGGGAAGAAACTTTTTCTCGTGGTCGAGGGATCAATGATCGGGGTAGAGATTTAAAGGAGAGGGGACATAAGGTTTAGAGGAGATGTGAGCGAAAATCTTTTTTGACCCAGTGGGTGGTGGGAATCTGGAACTCACTGCCTGTAAAGGTGGGAGAGGTGGAAACCCACAGAACATTTAACAAGTACTTAGACATACACTTGTGATGCCAAGGCTATGGGTGAAGTGTTGGCAAATGGGATTAGAATAGTTAGGTGCTTATTTTTTACTGGTTGACTGGGGGGGGTCTTTTTCAATGCTGTAGATCCCTATGACATGGGGCAAAAATGGATCAATGAGATTGAAGGATCTAAGGATAAATGAGTAGGATTGGGCAATATGTGAAGAACAGATAGATGGGATTGAGGAGTATAGCAAGAACTTATAGAGATGGTAGAGGGCAGGGCATGGGGATCTTTATACAGCTAAGAGTACAACAGGTGCAGGAAAGTTTTATTGGTACTTGTTTCATAAAGTAAAGAAGCTGAGAACCACCAGCTGGTGCCAGAAGTCTGAGAGAGAGGCAATGGCTTTGTTTGTCATTAAATTGGTTCCAGAATATCAGGGTAGAGTAAGAACTGCTCTCTAATAGTTCACACATGTGAAGTGATGGGTGTTATTTTTTGACTGGTGGGAAAAGGGGATGTCAGCACTGATTGAGTTAGGAATTCAGATCTGTGCCGTAAACAACATTTTATCTCTTGACTTACAATAACGCCTTCTAACTAAGCTCTCAGATCCTGAAATAATTATCATTACTTGAATTAAACTAAATGAGAGTTTGGCAACAATAACACACACATTTCAGCTCTTGTAATAAGACATTGGATTACCTCCTCAAACCGGCTCATTCTGTACCCCATGTTAACATTGTTTGTTCCAGGTTAAGGAGTAGAGAATGTGATAGCAAGAAAAGGCATGTTTACTGTGTTATTGGATATTCCCCAAATCCACATATTGCACAGAAACATTAACTTGTTTATTTTAAATAGAGTATGTCTCTATTAAATTTCCAGGCAGGAATCTTATAAACAAGTTATACATTCTCCTGCTAATTTAAAAAAAAACCTTTGTTTCTAACTTTTAACTACTTGCTTCGTAATCTTTAGATCTCTATCTGTAGTTTTGTTTTAATAATATACATCTGTTTCGTCCCTACTCAAGGACGGAGCAACAAGTTATATTCCTATCATACTTTCATGTAGGAAATAGCTGAGGTAGGTTCACAGGAGAATGGTAAAACAAATTTGATGTCAAACCGCAACAAGATATTAGGTCAATGAAGGCTTTTAAGGGGGTTTTAAATGAGGGCTGAAAGGAAAATACACAGGACAGCACTGCTGCCTCACAGCACCAGGGACCCAGGTTCGATTCCACTCTTGGGTGATTGTCTGTGTGGATTTTGCACATTTTCCCCATGCCTGTGTGGGTTTCCTCCAGGTGCTCCAATTTCCTCCCACAATCCAAAGATGTACAGGTTAAGTGAACTGGGCATACTAAATTCCCAATAGTGTTCAGGGATGTGTGGGTTAGGTGCATGTGTCAAGGGTAAATGTAGGGGAATGGGTTTGGGTTGGATACTCTTCAAAGGGTTGGTGTGGACTTGTTGGGCCGAAGGGTCTGTTTCCACACAGTAGGGGTTCTGATTCTAATTCTAGAAAGCTTTAAGGAGGAAATTTCAAAGTTTAGGGTCTGGACTGAAGGCATGACCTCAAATGCACAGCAAATAATTCAAGACATCGGAACTAGAAGAGTGAAGATATTGCAGAGAATTTTGGGACTCAAGGAGATGACAGAGATGGAGAAGACCTTGAAGGGCTTTGAAAACCCGCAGATGAGTATTTTTAAAACTTGGTTAACAGAAGTCAATGGTGGTCAATAAACATTGGGGTAACAGATGGACACACCTTAGCAGAGGTTTGAATGAACTCGGTTTATAGTGCGGATGTGGGAGACAAACCAGGCATTGGAACCATTAGATCGACAGGCAACAAAAGCATGGATGGGGTGGTGCATCAGATAAACTAAGGTACAGGTAGAATAGGGCACGATTACAATGGCAGAATTGGGCCATCTCAGTAGTGGCACAGACAATACAACATTCAAATTGTGAACAATCTGGTTCAGCCTCAAACAATGGGACAGGGCCATGGGCTCGGTTTTGACTCCAGCAGACCAAAATCTGAATGGCCTCCTGATATTTAATTGAAAGAACTAGTTGTCAGGCCAGAAGTGTTTAATGAAAAGGATGAAAGAGGAGATGGTGCAGTAAAGCCTGGATCCATATGCCAAAGCATGGGATCTTGCTTTACATGTATTTAAATACTGTACCCCCAACATTACAAGAGTGACCAAACTTCAATAAAACTTAAAAGGAACATAAATACAATGGATGCTGAAATAAAAGCTAAGAATGCTGGAAATTCTCAACAAATCAGACAGGATTTGTTGTGAGAGAAATGTTTCTGATCAAAAGTACCTCACTGCTTGTAAAGTGCTTTGGGATGTTTTGAGGTTGTGAAAGGCACTATAGAAAGCAGTCTTCCGTCTGTCTGTCTGTCTTATGAGTATAGCTACAGAGATCTGGAGTGTGTGAAGATCCTGACTTCCCAAGAAACATGTGTTTGCAAGTGTGATAATTTTTGATTGAATGCATGGATGTAAAACATCTTATGGCAGTATTTAAAACAAGAGCAGAACAGTTTTCCTTGCTCTCCTAGCTAATTTTTAATTGCTCAACTAACATCTCTAAAAGTAAATCATCTGGTTATTATCTCTTTGCTGTTTGTGGGAGTTTTCTAAACTTGCATATTAAATATCAGACTATGTAATTCAGTATCAGAAACAAGACAGTTAGGTTACTTTAGTAACAAATAAAGAACACAGGAAACGGAGTAGGCCATTCAGCCCCTTGAGCCTATTCCACCATTCAATGAAATCCTGGTTAGTCTGTGGCCTAACTCTATGTACTTGCCTTTGGCCCATATTTGCTTAGCAAAACTTTATCTCAGAACTGGTGTATTGCAAACAAATGAATTTGCAAAAGTGATTATCAAAAGGTCTATAATATGCAACTACCCTTACAATCTCCAAACTTAAATATGAAACTCTGCAGTGTTATCTTAAAAGTGTTTTACCAAGTGATTAATTAAATTTAGAGAATAGAATAATACACACATTGTCCAGATATTGGTCTGTAACTTACAAATCAGTTATTGTTACTGGGATATCTTCTTGGATCAGTTATGGCTGACTGAGATTGTTTTCCTGGAGACAGATTTTTAAATTTTGACTTCTCTTTTAGGAACTCCCCACTGTCAACTCGCAAACTTTGATGAGAGAGCCTTCAGACAAACCAAAAGAGGCCAAAGGTGATGACTCTCATGGAAAATTAACTCAGACCATGTTCAATTTTAATATCTTCCCCAACCACAGTTTGGGTCATGTGAATTCATTCGGGGCATCTTTCGTGCAAATGCTCTAATCTGTGATGTGACCACCTCCCTATGTATGTAGTCCCCTGTCTCATGGATGGGCAGCAGTATCTCCAGACACTGTTAATGTTCCAAACATGAGAACTTACGTTTGTGCAGCTGGAGACATTTCCTTGGATTGTCTGGGAAACATGGTATGTCCATGACTTCACACATATGCCCCTTTCGACCTGCCATCCCATAACTCTTCATTATTCTCATAATCAGTAAGAGCCTATGAAACTTTAACAAGCCATTGCTCAGAAAAAAGAGTGGGGGGAGCATTCAGGACCTAAACAAACCAAATAGCTAACTTTCACTTTAAAGATTAAAAATATTGACCAATCAGTATAACTAAACATTCTAGATCTTTAATTACCTCCTGCCTGTTAACCCTACTTCACTTTACAGTGGTAGTAGAAATATTAAAACAGGCACAGTGGTTGGCACTGCTGCCTTACAGCGCCAGGGACCCGGGTTCAATTCCTGACTCGGCAACTGTCTGTGTGGAGTTTGCATATTTTCCCCGTGTCTGTGTGGGTTTCCTCTGGGTGCTCCAGTTTCCTCCCACATTTCAAAGATGTGCAGGTTAGGTGAATTGGCCATGCTAAGTTGCCCGTGGTGTTAGGTGCAGGGGTAAATGTAGGGGAATGGATCTGGGTGGGTTGCTCTTTGGAGGGTCGGTGTGGACTTGTTGGGCCGAAGGGCCTGTTTCCACACTGTAGGTAATCTAATCCATTCTAGTGATATACACTGTCATTGAACTATGTTATTCAAGATATTAATTTATAATATAATTGAGTGGACATGGATACATATATTTGGTTGGTCGGAGGAAGTGGCTAGGAGATAGAGAGGAATTTCCCTGCTTCATGTTACCACACTGTTATTGGTCTAAGTACAGGTAAGCCGTTTGATTTCCACCCTATTTCATCTCTTGCCCTAAAGATTTTATTCTTTGAAGTAAACCTTAATTCAAGCACCTCTTTCCCCCCTCACCCTGCCCACCCCCCCGACTCTGCCCACTTTTGCCCAGATTCCCAGATACTTACTTGTGTCTCCGTGTCTGTCAGGTGAAATCTCCCTCATGCTGACCTTGTGGCTTCCTCTGACCAAGAGTTCAAAAGTGCTGACCAGACTTTTTGACTCTGACTCTCCAGTATCTGCAGTCCTCACTTTCTCCTGTCACTTCCTCTAACCAAGTAAATATGTGTCTATGCCCACTCAATTATATTATAAAATAATATCTTGAACAACATAATTCCATGACAGTATATATCACTAGTTTTAATATTTCTACTGCCACTTGAAGGTGGAGTGGGGTTAATAGATAGAAGGTAATTGAAGATCTAGAATGTTTAGTTATAATTCAATCCTTATTTTAAAGTCATGCATTTACTTTTTAGTATACAATTGATCTTACATTAACAATACTAAAAATGTAAGACTTAGGCACATAATGGTAGTGTCGTGGGGAGTGTTACCAAACAAAGACACGTTGGGATGCAGCTCCCTGAAGGTGGGAGCACAGGTAGACAGGATAGTGAAGGAGGCATTTGATATGATTGCCTTTGTTGGTCATTGCATTCAGTACAGGAGTTGGGAGGTCATATTGCAGCTGTACAAGACATTGGTTAGGCCATTTTTGGAACACTGCGTTCAATTCTGGTCAATGCTAAAGGAAAGATGTTGTTAAACTTGAAAGGGTGCAAAAAAGATTCACAAGAATGTTGCTGGGGTTGGAGGGTTTGAGTTATAGGGAGAGATTGAATGAGCTGGAGCTGTTTTCCCTGGAGTGTTGTAGCTGAGAGGTGACTTTATGCATGTTTATAAAATCATGAGGAGCATGGATAGGGTGAATTGCCAAAGTCTTTTTCACAAGGGAGGAAAGTTCAAAACTAGAGGGTATGGGTTTTTTTTATAGATTAGATACTCTACTGTATGGAAACAGGCCCTTTGGCCCAACAAGTCCACACCGACTCTCCGAAGAGTAACCTACCCAGACCCATTCCCCTACCCTATATTTACCCCAGACTAATACACCTAACACTGTGGGCAATTTAGCATGGCCAATTCACCCAGCTTGCACATCGTTGGATTGTGGGAGGAAACCCACACAGACATGGGAAGAATGTGCAAAGTCCACACAGACAGTCACCCAAGGCTGGAATCAAACCTGGGACCCTGGTGCTGTGAGGCACTGAGCCACTGACAGGAAAAGGATATGAAAGGGACCTAAAGGGCAACTTTTTTCACACAGAGGATGGTGCATATACAGAGGAACTGGTGGAGGCTGGTACAATTGCAGCATTGATGGGTATATGAATAGGAAGGGTTTAGAGGGGTATGGGCCAAATGCTGGCAGGTGGGACTGATTAGGTTGGGATATCTGGTCAGCATTGTCGAGGTGGACCGAAGGGTCTGTTTCTGGCCGTACATTTCTATGATTCTAGTGAGTGAACTTTGGAGACCGAAAAAAATCAAAATCTCCAATATCAGAGTTACAGAGCCACCAGTGGTGGCAGGCTATAATTACAGCATGACAGGTTTACATAGGAAATGTTTAGTCTAAATTTAAACCGAAGGAGTTTAAGGGGGAGGGGGAATAGCCAGTAAGTGCAAAAAGAACTCGGTTTTCATAGATTGATGTATTTCAACTTAAACAGGAGTCCTTCATTCTTAGGGGTATGTTATATAATATAATTAGAACCTTACCAAATCTGGTTAAATACTGATTTGTCTAAAATGCAGGCTTAAATATAAAAGGATTTTAAAGATGAACACAGTTGGGGTTTGTGAACCGTACTCGATAGGTGAAGGCGTCTGGAAGGTTTCACAAAAAAATTGTTGTGAAGGAATGTTGTTGGAGATCGGGGAATCTGTTCAGATTAAAGCGGGGGCGGGGGGAAAGAGAGAGAGAAAATAGTTTTGTTTTCCTGCGGGTTGGTGGAAGTGGCGAAAGGGTTGTAAAGAGGAAACGTATCTCATTTGGATGTTAATCGTTGCACACATTTCCTTCAAACTACTTCCTTGCGGTTTCCACTAACGTAACTCTCGGCTGCTCGTCCCCGGAGCCGCTGGGAAACAGTAATCTCAGTTTATACCTGAGTCAGGGGCACTGAGTGACACACGTGTGTCTGAGAGAGAGATACAGCAAGAGGAATTTAATATTTTTCATTTCTTTGATCGGAGATTTCAAACACTCCAGGACTGGACAGCTAGAAATGAAGAAAGCTTTTACCTTTTCTGTCTGGATTTGGTTTGTGGTCGTGTGTAAATCAGGTAGGAATCAGGGTTTGTTAAAGATTTAAACTGCGGGATGTTTGTTGATTGCTGAGATCCGGAGGCCGGCTGTGGATGTGTTTGGAATGAAATTGCAGCTCAGGGTTGGGGTGTGAATCTCTCCGGGTTTGTTTTTGTGTGTGAAACCTTTATAGATTGAGACTTTGAACAATTGCGACTCTCTCCCCTCCGGGTGACACCTAAGAGTACTCACAAGCTCAGAATTTACGAAATCCTCCTGCGAGGCGCTCCTGTAGTGTTTTAGCGGCGCTGTAGCAGGTAGGACGGGGTGGTGGGTTATATTGTAGATGTTCTGAGGGAGATGTTCCTGTTTCGTTGTCAATTTCCCCTATTTGCATTTAAACCTTGTTCATTTCAGTTTATTGCATTAACTAGTTCCATAATATAAGAGTCCAGGGGTAACACGGGACAGAGTATTACTGGGGACTTTGTCTGAAAGAGAGAGAGAGAGGAGATTGACACCGATTGGAAGCAAACCTCAGATCTGAACGACTTTGTGTCAACTCCACTCTGCTCTCTCTCCTGCCGCGTTTGAATTCTTTCTGATTTGATTGCAGTTTCCTAGTGAAATAGCGCAGTAACTCCTCGCTTGCAGGAGAGACCGCGGTAAACTATTCCAACAACGTAGCACTGGAGAGGGGATTTGTACACAGCCCCGGGTCACCCAACAGTGACATGGGTTTTAAATCTCCAGTGAATTATCTCCGTGGACTGTGTCGTTTACATTGCATGAAAACAACATTTCAGTCACCACTCTCGGTTATGTTGGTTTGGAGCGAGTTAAGGATTAACCTATTGGTTTGTCAGTAGACAGAGGGTGGTTATAATTGGGAACTAGACGCGATTTTCAAGATGCGGATGTATCAGTTGCAGGGATTGGAAATTAAACTGGGCGACATCTCTGGGCAATGAGAGCACCATTATTCCTCCCTGATCTCCCCCTTCCTGTCCAGTTCTCCCCCCCCCCCCCCAACCACTACTTCCTTTCCCCCAGCCCTCTACCTTCTCCACCACTGCAATCCCCCTCCCAGAACATCAGACCCTTATTGAGTGTGCCTCAGGGAGAATGAGAAAGTTTGGTGACTTGAAGTTGGGATCTTTCTGCACCAGCTGATCTCAAACTACTTGCGTTCTGCATTTGTCTTGAGTTTGCTTTGTTCTGAATTAACACCGTGGGATCACTACAATCCCATGGTGAGGCCAGGTCATCTTATCCTCTGTGCTCCAGATATCTGCTTCTCTTCTGTTTGATTTTGACTGTATTATATTACTGTATTTTATTAATCCCCAGGGCATGTGTGTTGCTGGCTGGGCCCACATTTATTGCCCGTCCCTAGTTGCCTCTTGATGAGCTGTCTTCTTGAACCACGGCAGTCTCTATGCTATAGGCAGGTCCACAATGCCCTTAGGGAGGGAATTCCAGGATTGCAGCCCAGCGACAGTGAGGGAACAGTGAAATATTTCCAAGTCAGGATGCTGAGTGGCTTGGAGAGCAACTTGCAAGTGGTGTTCCTACATGCATCTACATACAAAAATATCAAATTTGAGTAGAAGTGGGTGGTACGGTGGCTCAGTAGTTAGCACCGCTACCTCACAGCACCAGGGACCCTGGTTCAATTCCACCCGGTTTCCTCTGGGTGCTCCGGTTTCTTCCCACAATCCAAAGATGTGCAGGTTAAGTGAATTGGCCATGCTAAATTTCCCACAGTGTTAGGTGCATTAGTCATGGGTAAATATAGGTTAAGGGAATAGGTCTGGGTGGGTTACTCTTCAGAGGGTCGGTGTGGACTTGTTGGACCAAAGGGCCTGTTTCCACACAGTAGGGAATCTCATCTAAAGTGGAGCATTCAGCCCCTCAGGTCAGCTCTGCTCACCAATAACATCATGGCTAATTGGTTTATATTTCAGATTCCATGTTCAAATCTCCCTGCTGATGATGTTTGATTGGCCTGCAGAACAAAACTCTGACTTAAAAATATTTGATGACCCTGCATGATGCCTTCTGCAACAGAGTTGTTCAGAATAAAGGGTCATCAGACCTGAAATGCTTTCTTCCCAGAGATATTGCCAGATTTGCTGAGTTTCTCCAGGAATTTCTGTTTTTGTCTCACGTCCAAAGTTTCCCTTTGAGAGGAAAAAAGAAACCGTCATCTCCATCCACACAGGTGACCCCATAGTTCAGGGCTGTCCGACAGAGGAAACACCCTTTCCACATCCACCTTATCCAGACCAGTCAGGGTCTTATACACTTCAATCAAATCACCCCCTCATTCTTCTAACCTCCTGAGAAAATAAACCAGCCTGTCCATAGAGAATAACACACTCACTCTAGGTATCAATCTAGTAAATCTCCTGTGGAGACACCTCCATTGTATTTACATGCTCCCTTGACTAAGGAGTGGGGTCAGTTGGCTGGTTTATGATGCACAGTGCTGCCAACAACATAGGTTCAATTCCTGGTGGAGCAAATTATTGTCGATGCTGGAATCTGTATTGAAAACAGAAAACAGCTCCGATGAAGAGTCATCTCAATTCAAAATGTTAGCTTGCTCTCTCTCCACGGATGCTGCTTGACCTGTTCTGATTTCCAGTACATTTTGTTTTCAGTTGAGTGCAATTCCTGCAATGGCTGAGATTACCATGAAAGGTTTTCCTTCTCAAATTTGTCCCTCATCCGAGCTGTGGTGACCCTCAGGTTAAACCACCACCAGTTGTTTTTCTCTCTCTCTCTGATGAGAGAGCCTTCTGGGGTTAGGATGACTTTTCCTTTAACTGAGGAGACCAAATCTGCACACAGCATTTGAGGTGTGGTCTCACCTATGCTCTGTAATACTATAGGTTCAGTTCCTCTCACAATAAAAAAAGAGAAGCATCCCATTAGCTTTCTTGATTGTATTTATCTGCTAACAGATTGTGACTCCTGCATTCCTGGAATATCTAGATCCCTGTGAACCTCAGAATTCTGCTGTTGTTCTCCATTTGGGTGGCATCTACTTTTTTATTCATCCTGCCAGAGTGAACAATTTCACATTTTCCTACATTATACTCTACCTGCCAGATTTTTGCCCATTCGCTCAACCTGCCCACACCTGCCTACAACTTCCTTTGGTCTTCTTCACAACTTATTTCTGTCCTATGTTGGTTTCACCCGTGAATTTAATTATTATGCCTGTTGATGACCCCTTCCTTTACATTTCTGGTAAGAGTAGACTGATTAAGGGACAAAATTGGCTGGTTTGGATTTGTCCTACTTTTTGCAGGCAAGATATACTTGGACACATTTCCACATTGTTGGGTAGATGCCAATGTTGTAACTGTGCTGGAACAGCTTAACAAGGAACAGGAATGGTTCTGGAGCACAAGTCTTCAATACTATTGATGGAATGTTATCAGGGCCTATAGCCTTTGCAGTATCCAGTGTCTCTAGCCATTTCTCGGTATCACGTGGAGACACTCAAAATGGCTGAAGACTGGCATCTGTGATACTGGGGACCAGTGGAGGAGGCCAAGAGGGATCACGCACTTGGGACTCCTGGCTGAAAATGAATGAAAGTTCTTTAGCCTTGTCTTTTGCACTGATGGGTCTTGACTGCCGTATTGTTGGGGTTGGGGATATTTCTGGAATCGCCTCAACCAGCGAGTTGCTCAATAGTCAACCCCCATTCAAGACTGAGTGCAGCAAGATTGAACATATATAATCTGATCCTTTGGTTATGGAGTCAGTCAGTCCTGTCTATCACTTGCTCTTCTGCTATTTGGCATGCAAGTACTGGTGTGTTGGCACCTCGTTTTCAGGTATGCCTGCTGATGCTCCTGGCACGACCTCCTGCACCTCTTCATTAAACCAGGATCGATCTCCTGCCCTGATGGAAATAGTGGAAGTGGGTAGATGGTTACAGATTGGGGTTGAAGAGAATTCTGCTGCTGATGATGGTCCACAGCACCTCATGGAGGTCCAGTCTTAAGTTGGTGGATCTGTTCTGAATTTACTCATTTGACACAATATATTCCAATGCAGTCATCAGAACTCCCCTGCAAATTCTCAAATGCTGTCGAACATGTGAGCCTGACCTGAGTGGTGGGCAAGTTTTTGGAGGGAATCCTGAGGGACAGGATGTACAGGAAAGGCAAGGACTGATTAGGGATAGTTAATATGGCTTTGTGCATGGGAAATCATGTCTCACAAACTTGATTGGGTTTTTTGAAGAAGTAACAAAGAGGATTGATGAGGGCAGAGTGGTAGACGTGATCTAAATGGACTTCAGTAAGGCGTTCAACAAGTTTCCCCATGGGAGACTGCTTAGCAAGGTTAGACCTCATGAAATACAGGGAGAACTAGTCATTTGGATACAGAACTGGCTCAAAGGTAGAAGACAGAGAGTGGTGGTGGAGGGTTGTTTTTCAGACTGGAGGCCTGTGACCAGTGGAGTGCCACAAGGATCGGTGCTGGATCCTCTACTTTTTGTCATTTACATAAATGATTTGGATGTGAGCATAAGAGGTACAGTTAGTAAGTTTGCAGATGACACCAAAATTGGAGGTGTAGTGAACAGCAAAGAGGGTTACCTCAGATTACAACAGGATCTTGACCAGATGGGCTAAGAAGTGGCAGATGGAATTTAATTCAGATAAGTGCGAGGTGCTGCATTTTGGGAAAGCAAATCTTAGCAGGATTTATACACTTAATGGTAAGGTCTTAGGGAGTGTTGCTGAACAAAGAGACCTTTTGAGTGCAGGTTCATAGCTCCTTGAAAGTGGAGTCACGGGTAGATAAGATAGTGAAAGCGGTGTTTGGTATGCTTCCTTTTATTGGTCAGAGTATTGAGTACAGGAGTTGGGAGGTCATGTTGCAGCTGTACAGGACATTGGTTAGGCCACTGTTGGAATATTGTGTGCAATTCTGGTCTCCTTCCTATTGGAAAGATGTTGTGAGAGGCTGAACAGGCTCAGGCTTTTTTCTCTGGAGAGTCGGAGGCTGAGGGGTGACCTTATAGAGGTTTACAAAATTATGAAGGGTATGGATAGGATAAATAGAAAAAGTCTTTTTCCTGGGGTGGGGGAGTCCAGAACTAGAGGGCATAGGTCTAGGGTGAGAGAGGAAAGATATAAAAGAAACCTAAGGGGCAACCTTTTCACACAGAGGGTGTTACGGGTATGGAATGAGCTGCCAAAGGAAGTGGTGGAGGCTGGTACAATTGCAACATTTAAGAGGCATTTGGATGGGTAGATGGACAGGAAGGATTTGGAGGGAAATGGGCCAGGTCTTGGTAGGTGGGACTAGATTGGGTTGGGATATCTGGTTGACATGGATGGGTTGGACCAAAGGGTCTGTTTCCATGCTGAACATCTCTATGACTCTATGACTCTATATGAATTAAAAACACTGGTAGGCCACTCAGCCCATCAGGTCTGTTCCACCACTCAATAAGATCTTGACTGACCTGATTCAAGTAGGCTTTGACTTCTTATTGATTCATTCCCCACCTTCTACAGACCCACTCTAGCAGCTATGTCCTTTAGGTAAGGAGCGGTGCTACCAAGCCACATTTACTGGTGGGCGGTGGAGTCTCACTCCAGAGTACTATTTGTACCCTTGCCACCCTCAGTACTTCTTCCATCAAGTGTATCATGAGCAATCAGTGAATAATCGGTGCTGAATACCAAGCATCTCCTCCAATGTGGAAGAGAACGATTCTTCTGTTGGGAGGGTATATTGACTGGTGACAAGCTGGAGATTTCCTGCCTGTCTTTGACCTGATACTATGAGACTTCCTAAGATTCAGAGTCAATGCTGAGGACCCCTGTAGCAACTCCCTCCTGACTCAAGGCCAGTGTGCTCCATTATCAAAGAGTACCAGTCTGTTTAGACTGTGTCTATGATTCTGTAGGATGTATATGTTGCTTGTTTAAGACACTTGTCCTATCACCATGGCTTCTGGTACTTTCATTGGGATAACGCCATGTGGTACTTTTACACATATGACATGAGTGGTGTTAGTCTTCCATCCAATATTGAATAACAGAGTAACAACTCAATCTGGGAAAGTGCAGGCCAGTCAGTTTAACACCAGTGACCATTACAGAATAGTGCAGCACTGGAGGCCATTCAGCCCAGCGAGGATGTCCTGACTCTTTAAAAGAGCTAGTCGTTCCCCTGCTCTTTTCTCTGTATCATTCAGTTTTTTTCTCCTTCGAATATTAATCCAATTGATAAACTAACACTCATCTTGCCCAGTGCATTTCAAATCCTAACCACTTGCATAAATAAAAGCTTCTCGTTTCACTTCTGGTTATTTTACCAATTACCATAAATGTAGGTCATCTGCTTTCTGAGCCTTAAGCTGCTGGAGATAGCTTCTCCTTATTTATTCTAACTATACCCTTCAGGATTTTGAATTTCTTAAAAATTGAATCTCTGCTTTAAGGAGAACAAACCCATCTTCTCCAGTCTTAATCCCTCACTAGTAAACCATTCTAGTAAACCTCTCCTTGAGCATCTCCAAAGCCATCACATCTTCAGAAAGTGTGTTCACTGCCTTATGGTGATTCAAGTAAATCACAATCTATTTTGTAAGGTCATAGAAGCAGAAGTAAGCCATTTGACCCATCATGTCTGCCCCACACTCAATGGCTGATCTGATAATCCTCAGTTGTACTGCTTGAGATGACCATTTTTTTTTTACATTTTGTCCTTCTGTCAAATTTTCCTCAAAAATCTCAAATCACAATAAGGGTTTAAATTATTACTTGAATAGAAAAATAGAGCAGGTGGCACTTCTTTGTGCAATGAGTGGATAATATGAGGGATGATTTTCCAATGATGGCAGTGGAGGTATTTTGTATGATGGGACCTTCTGGGATTTTATCGAAGGATGGTCAAGGTGAGTCCAATGGCCGCTCTCATCTGTACTCGAGTATGAAAGGTACAAATGCTAAGATGGCTAGGTGACTTAGGGCACTGGAGGAACTCTCAGCCAGTAGCAATGCCTGTGAACAGGACAAACTCAATCCCGCTGCCTAGATCTGTCTCCCTGTCTCCTGTAACTATCTTCCTTCACTTCAAATATTAATCCAGTTTTACCTTGCAAGAGCAAAGCATTCACAGGGTGGCTCAGTGGTTAGCACTGCAGTCTCACAGCACCAGGGACCTGGGTTTGGTTCCAGCCTCAGGCTCCTGTCTGTGTGGAGTTTGCACATTCTCCCCGTGTCTGCATGGGTTTGCTCTGGGTGCTCTAGTTTCCTTCCACAGTCTGAAGATGTGCAGGTTAGGTAGATTGGCTGTGCTGAATTGCTCAGGCTAGGTGGATTAGCCATGGCAAATGCAGGGTTATAGGAATAGGGTAGGGGGCTGGGTCTTGGTGGGAAGCTCTTCAGAGGTCCAGTGTGGACTCAATGGGCCAAATGGTCTGCTTCCACACTGTTGGAATTCTATATTGCTGGAGGGAGAGTGCATCTTGGCCACCCATCATCTCAATAATGGACAGTAAAATTCTTCAGCCCTGCTTAACATTCTTAACTTCAATATTTCAATTTATATGCGTAATATCTTGAAGTTAAAAGCATGTTGCATCAATACAGTTTGTAGCATATTCTGATCTGTCTGTATATCCAATTTTGAAATTCTGCTGACTTTTTTGACATTCACACAACTTGCCTGCAGTGCCTCTGCTCATCTTATTACACGTTTTTTTTTGGTATTGTGATTGTGGGAGTTACTGCTTGTAAAACATTGATCCCTCCCAAGGCTAAATGCAACAAGGTTAAAGTAAAACTTTCTTTACTTGACACCGAGCCATGTGTTTCAAATCTAACCCTTCAGCACAGAGATGATGGACTGAATAGCCTCCATTAATGCTGCATTATTCCACAATAAGAGCACTATCTGCTGCCTCAGCCTGTACTTTTCACTCTTCACGCATTATTCGCTCACTGACTTTCTGTTTTGTCAGTTCCAACTTTGTAACAAAGTACATGTGCATTCTGTGTTTCATCTGTTGGGTACAATATTAACACAGCCAAGAGGATATAGACAGGCTAGGCAGATGGGCTGAACATTGGTAGATGGATTTTAGCTCTGAAAAATTTGAAGTGATGCATTTTGTGAGGATTAAAACGTGAGAATTAACATGTTGAATGGTAGGATCCTAGGTGGCACTGAAGATCAGAAGGACCTTGTTGTCATACAACAAATAATCATTGTTATTTAATGGTTTCCAATATAACTCTTGCTGAATCGTTAAATAGGACTTGAGAGCTCCACAGAAAGTGAAACATTTTTGGTGTCTTGGAAATCAGGCTTGGAAACAGCAACATGAGATCTTGAGGCCTCTTGGGTTCCTGCTCAGAATCGGGTTTGTTTGAGTGTGGTGAACAATTAGAGTTTGTGGGTGAGTGACACCCAGTGGGATTGTTGCAATGAAATGTTTGCTAATTGCAGTGGCAAATTTCTTTGCTTTGGTTATATGACAAGAATTGGGTTGACTTTCAGTCTTTTTTGATGCAGAAGAAAATGCAAAAGCATTCAAAATATATGAGGAGAAAGCAGTAGGTTAAAATCTTCGAGGAGAAAGCAGTAATTTTCAGCTCTGTTCAAAATATATAGCAATTGATCCATTCCCTTTTGTAAATAAGTGAGCTGTAAACCCTTTGAGAACGACAACTGCATTTCCACTTGAGTACTGTAATGGTTACAGTAAAATCTACTGCAACTAGGGCTCTTTGCTCTTTCTAATCCCAGAGATTCTACCATTCTCAGTCAGACCGTCATCGATTAAATTCTACTCCAAGTCTTCAGTTTGTAATCTGCTCTGAAGCTGCACTGAGGATGTGCAGTGTTGCCCTGTAGACAGGATGTTAAGTGGGTGCTGGTAATGAAAAGCAGAGTCCTGCCCGGTATTCATTCCTTAACTCTGGCCATGCATTGCAGCTCGGGACACTGAAAACTAGCTGCTTATGCATCACCGTTTGTATGTTTCTGATTGATATAAGTAGAATTAAAGTAAAAAAGGCATGCATTAAAATAGCACCTCTCACATCTTTGGTATTTCTGAAAGAGCTGCAGAGCCAACAGACTACATTTTGTAGGAACAACTTAGTGCAGATGCTGGAATCTGTACTGAAAACAACAAATGCTGGAGATCACAGCAGGTCAGGCAGCATCCATGGTGAGAGAACAAGCTAACGTTTCAAGTTTAGGTGACTCTTCCATCAGAACATTAAAAGGCAGCATCTCCAATACATCTCCCACAGTATTAGCCCTGGATTATAGTTTATGTTGAGGAGTTGTAAGATATTTGGCCTAGGAAATGCCCTTCTGAAGGTGTACCCTGTACCCTGTATCATTTATGTCTTGTTTAAAACTGAGAAGTTATGCATAAATTAAGAAAACATGACTATGAGTTGTAAGATAAAGCAGTATTGATCTAGATTTTTTAAACTAATCTATTTGGGGATGCGCTATTACACCTTACTGAGCAGGTTGGAACTTGAATTTCAGTCTCCTAGCTCACAGGTAGGGCCATCACCACTTCAGCACTAGAGTCCCAATTACGTTGATCTAATTTGCCTTCTAGTATTGTTGTCATGTGTTACGACAATAATGGAGTAATTCACTAATTGTAATGACCAATCTGTACCTATTAATGGGAGATGGTGCAGTGATAATGTCTCTGGGCTAATAATCCAGAGCCAAAAACTTCTGTTCTGGGGATGGTGAAATTTCAATTCAATGAATTACTCTGGAATATACTTCTCAGTAATGATAAACATGAAGCCATCATTGATTGTTGTAAGAACTTATCGGCTTCTGTGTTGTTGTTTAGGGAAGGAAATCAGCTGTCCTTCCTTGGTTTGGCCTACATGTGACTCCAGACCCACTGTGATATGGTTAATTGTTAAATGCCCTCTGAATTGGCTTAAGCCACTCAGTTCAAGGGCAATTGGGGACAAGCAACTAAAGTGTAGACCTTGCTAACAATGCCCACAATCCAGGGAAAGAAAATCATTCAACAAGTCAATGACTTTGCTGTGCTGTCCTTAGTTTTTAAAGAGTCAAGCGGGTCTGCCATTATCCATTTAACAAGATCTACAGGTGAGCGATAGCTACTTTCTAACCAACCTACTCATTTCATAACACACTTCTGGTGCAGGTGGCACTTGTACCCAGGCCTCCTGCCTCAGAGGTGGGGACACTACCACTGTACCACACGAGCCCCCTACAGGTGAGATATATAGAATATAATCCCTACCTGTGGATTATATTCTATACAAGTCTACACTGACCCTCCAAAGAGTAAACCATCCAGACCATTCCCCTACCCTATATTTACCACCAACTAATGCACCTAACCTACACATCCTTGAACGCTGTGCAGAAATTTGGCATGGCCAATTCACTTAACCTGCACATATTTGGATTGTGGGAGGAAACTCACACAGACACGGGAAGAATGTGCAAACTTCATACAGACAGTCATCCTAGGCTGGAATTGAACCCGGGTCCCTGGCGCTGTGAGGTGGCAGTGCTAAGCACTGAGACACCATGCTGCCCCAAATTCTGTTTCTTGATAATGTAGGTTTAGGTACGCAGACTCATCACTTCATATGGTCGAGGGATAGCCCATAGCCAAGAGAGCTGGGTAACCTATTTCTGACTAGTCAAATCCCAGGCAGATATCAGGGTCCACCCATCTGAGTGCTGCCTTGCAGTGACCAAGGGTGGGAGCTGGCGGGGCCGAGCAAGTGTGGAAAAATGTGGGGTCTGAGGGAGGGGAGGATGACAGACAGAACTCTGCCTTCCCTGCTGAGTCAGACTGTGACGGAGTTTAAACCTCTCACAGGAACTGAATCCAATTAACCAGACCATAATAACTTCGGCAGAAGTGCAAAACCCTCGCAATTTAGTTGCGTTCTTCCTTTTCATTTCCCATGCCAGATATAATTGTTGTGCTACGGAGTGACTTTAATGTTGAACAAACAGCTGTAATCTCGAGAGACACCACTCCATGACGTTTGGCTGTTGTATTTACAAACAGTAGCCAGGACTGTCCAAATTTATGATGAATGAGAGGTTCAGACTAAAGAGCCGGGGAATGGATCGGATTGCTCACGCACATCGAGGATGTTGCTGCCAGAGCCCAGCAACTTTATTCATAAAACCATCATAAAGTCCCAGAGTGACAGAGCTGTTCCTGTGCAGGAGATCCGTTGGTCCATCATGTCCCCATTGGCTTTCCCAATGAACATTATGACTGAGTGCCATTCTCCTTCCTTTTCCATTTAATTAATCATCTGACACCCTCTTGAATGCCTCTATTGAACCTGCCTCCAGCACACTTGCAGACAGTGCATTCCAGACCTGAACCACTCATTGTGTGAAAAGGATGTGTCTGTCATTTTAAACCCGTGCCCTCTCACTCCTGATCCTTTTATGAAGGGGAATAGTTTCTCCCTCTCTACTAAATAAAAACTGAAAGGACAGCGGATTCTGTAAATCAGAAACAAAAACAGAAATTGCTGGAATAGTTCTGAGGAAGGATCACTTGATCTGAAATGGTAACTCTGATTTCTCTCCACAGATGCTGCCAGACTTGCTGAGCTTTTCCTGCAATTTCTGTTTTTGTTTCTCCCTCTCTACTTTATTCAGACCATTCATAATTTTGAAAACTTCTCTCACGTATTTTCTTAAAGTCTTAGCATAATTACCTCAGGAGACGAGATGTTGGGGAGGGTCCAAGATAAGATAGATTGTCCATGGACAGCGGGAAGAATAGAATATATGACTTTGTCTCTATCATTACCCTTAAGAAATACCTCACAATAATTATTAAGAACTAGATGAGTCACAACAGGGCTTGTGTCTTTGTTTTAATAGACCATCCCATCCATCAAGTTGTTGAGACAATGATAAATGGAGAAGATGGTGTAGCAATAAGATTATTGGGTTTGTAAGCCAGGGGCTCAACCTAATGCTGTAAGCATTCAATGAATCAAAATTCAGTCATGGACTGCA
Source organism: Hemiscyllium ocellatum (assembly GCF_020745735.1). Lineage (NCBI taxonomy): Eukaryota > Metazoa > Chordata > Chondrichthyes > Orectolobiformes > Hemiscylliidae > Hemiscyllium > Hemiscyllium ocellatum. The sequence goes on from NC_083416.1 coordinate 74,851,639, forward strand.
GTGTTTCAGGAAGGCAGCTTGCTACCATCTTCTCAAGGGCAATTAGAGATGGGTAATAAATGCTGGCCCTGTCAGTGATGCCCACCTTCCACGAGTAAATAACAAAATTTGGTTAATATCGAGAATCTAAAGCTAGTTTCACTAACAGTGACAGTGAAAATGTTATGGTTTATAAAAATCCATCTGGTTCACCGATGTCCTGCATGAATGGAAATCTGCTGTCTTTACCTGGTCTGGCCCACACGTGACTTCAGACCCATAGCAGTGTGGTTGACTCCAGTCAAGGGTAGTTAGGGGTGGGCAAGCAATGGCTGATTTTCCCAGTGATGACCACATTCTATGAAATAGAAGGACTGGCCTGACCTGCACTGCCTTGGAAGTTTATCTGACAAATTTCAAGTTGATGAAGTTCTGCCACAATCCCCAATGTCCTCAATTTTAGTCCTTACTCATGGAGTCTGAATGATTTGTATGAACTCACTCTGTCTTTCAGTTCTTTGGATAATCTGTTTGGTTGGCCACCACTTTTCTGAGTCCCAATGTATTCATGCTTTGACCAGTGAAAGTTCACTTCACTATCAGTGTGTGTTGCCTAGTACATCTTCATTCTAAAAATGGCTGTCAGTAACCACAGAATAATAGTGACTAATTATTAATGTCAATGGAAAGGGGTATTCTAGGATTCAACGTCCTTTTTCCTGGTTCTGAGTGTGGAACTTCTGAATTCAAACCTGATCTGATAGTAGTATTAGTTTGCAATAGAGTCATAGTCATAGAGATGTACAGCATGGAAACAGACCCTTCGGTCCAACCCGTCCATGCTGACCAGATATCCCAACCCAACCTAGTCTCACCTGCCAGCACCCAGCCCATATCCCTCTAAACCCTTCCTATTCATGTACCCATCCAAATGCCTCTTAAATGTTGCAATTGTACCAGCCTCCATCACTTCTTCTGGTAGCTCATTCCATACACGCACCACCCTCTGCGTGAAAAGGTTGCCCCATAGGTCTGTTTTATATCTTTCCCCTCTCACCCTAAACCTTTGCCCTCTAGTTCTGACTCCCCAACCCCAGGGAAAAGACTTTGCCTGTTTACCCTTTCCACGCCCTTCATAATTTTGTAAGCCTCTGTAAGCTCGTAGCAGTACTGAAGGAGAGCCGTGTTGTCAGAGGAGTTTTGATATTCTTTAATGCAATAGCCAGACCATTGGCTCATCCCTAATTGGCTTTGAACTGAGTAGATAAGTCATTTCAGAGGGGAGTTAAGAGTCAACCACACTGCTGGCCTGGAGTCACATGTAGGCTCGACCAGGTAAGGATGGCAGATTTCCTTCTCTAATGGATAATACTGAACCAGATGGGTTTTACTGATAATCAAATGATGAGTTCATGATCATCATCGTGAGCAACTCAGCTCTGAGGAGAGACTAGGGATGCTGGAGTTGTTTCTTTTACAACAGAGAAAGCTGCAGAGGTACAAAGCTATGAGAAACATAGACAGGGTAGATGGAGAGGAACCAAGCTCCTTAGTAGAGAGGTCATTAATCAGGGTGCACAGTTTGAAGGGAAGGGGTAGGAGGTTTAGATGGGATTTGAGGAAAAGTTTTTCACCCAGAGGTTGGTGAGTATCTGGAACTCACTGCCTGAAAGGGTAGTAGATGCGGGAACCCACAAGATACTTACAAACCATTAAGATAAACACTTGAAATGCCATAGCATGCAAGGCTAGAAAATGGAATCAGATGGGCTTTTTGTAATAACATCTGGCTTAATCATTGAGATTAGCTTTCAATTCATTCATTGATTTATTTAAAGGTCTCGTCAGTGAGCTGACCTTCATGGAGGTTTTGAGTATTTATAATCCCATGGTACTAATCAAAGAAGAGGAGGTGGCTCAGGGTGGCTTGATGGCTCAGTGGTTAGCACTGCTGCCTCACACCACCACAGACCCAGGTTCAATCCCCACCTCAGGAGACTGTCTGTGTGGAGTTTGCACATTCTCCCCGTGTCTGCGTGGGCTTTTTCTGGGTGTTCCAATTTCCTCCCACAATCCACAGATGTGCAGGTTAGGTGGATTGGCTGTGGTAAATTGCTCATAGTGTTAGGTGCATTAGTCAAGGGTAAATATAGGGAAGGGGGATGGGTCTGTGTGGGTTACTCTTCGGAGGGTCGGTGCGGACCTGTTGGGACGAAGGGCCTGTTTCCATACTATAGAAGAATCTAATCTAATCTAATCTCTCGGTGCTCCTCCCTCTGTCACTCACGCCAAAGAAAAGCAGACTAACTGGCTGTTTAACCTCATTTCTTCTGCAATCAACCATGACCCAGCTTGGTTGGAAAGAGAGAATTTGTATTTATAAAGTCATTTCATAAAACATCCCAAAGCATTTTACAGTCAGTACCTTTCCTAAGTGTAGGGTAGACAGTGGAAATGATACCAGGAGAATTCTCCAGCTGTTCTTTGAAATAGAGCTCACAGTATCCTTTGGGTCCACCTGAGAGAGTGAGTTTAACTCAAAAGATGACCCCTCCAACAGTGCAATGCTCTGTCAGTGCAGCATTAACTGGGTCAGCCAGGACTTTCTGCCCAGGGGCTGAACAATAAGACTCTGACTGTAAGCTATGAGTAGCACCCACTGAAACACAGCAGACTGAAACCTATGAGATATTGCTGAATGACCTGATACGGCTGGGTATAAAGAGACTTCTTTCTTCCTTTTGCATATTGAATGGAGCTGCACATCTGGCGTGTGGCACTGTATTTAGACTTTTCTATCAGCAGGAATGTAAGAATAATAAACCAGAGCGTTCTCCTTGGGCAAAACTTAACTTACTTGAGATCCTTGAAAACTTAAGTGACTATTTAAATCTCACCTGGGCTTTGCACTGCAACTCACAGCCCCCCAAGCTGTGTCTGCCTAAATTGCAATTGTTTGTTCATGTACTCCCTGCCTAGACATCTCTAGTGAGATACAATGGGCTGGAGTCTCCTTCATGACTCAAAAGGTATTTGAGTCTTTGCTTCAGGGTCAGTATGCAGTCTGTACTGGACAATGCAAGAGTGACATGCTTCAGTTGACCTTTGAGCTCCAAAGATAGGGATTGATGGGGGCATCAGCGGGGGGAGGAGAAAAAACAGCCAGAATATCTGTTACTAATCAACATGCAATCATGGGTCAACCTGGTACAAAATGTTTGCGTGTGAATGTTGGGTAGGATCAGGATTGCACCTCAATGTGTTATCTCCCATAGAAGAATGGTCTTGCAAAGGATGCTGAGGGGAGACCACATTTTGTTTTTGAAACTGAGTTGTTGCCTTAGAGTCATAGAGATGTACAGTGCAAAAACAGACCCTTCAGTCACATTTGTCCATGCTGATCAGATATCCTAAACCAGAGGTGGGGAACCTGTTCATGTTGGAAAGCCGCATTATGTTAGTTGTAATCTAATAAGGCCACATCCAAGAAATTTCAGTTATATATTCTTCAAAATTCACATTGCTTTAATTGTGGGGGTCAATCTGTGAGGATTAGATTGCCTACTGTGTGGAAACAGGCCCTTCGGCCCAACAAGTCCACACCAACCCATACAGCTAACACTATGGGCAATTTAGCATGGCCAATTCACCTGATCTGCACATCTTTGTGACTGAGGGAGGAAACCCACACAGACACAGGGAGAATGTGCAAACTCCACACAGACAGTCACCTGAGGTGGGAATTGAACCCGATCTCTGGCGTTGTGAGGCAGCAGTGCTAACCACTGTGCCACCGTGCCGTCGATGATGCTGCTATGGATTATTTCGTTGAATTTTCTTTTACTCTCTGGTATTTTAAAAACATTCATTTTAAGATTAAAATATAAATAATAAAGGACGGAAAAAAACATATTAATAAAAAATAAAAGATTTGTTCTGCAAAATTTGGATTCATTCAAAAGGCTACACACAATGGCCTAGAAGGCCGTAGGTTCCCCACCCCTGTCCTAAACTAATCTAGTCGCATTTGCCAGCATTTAGCTCCTATCCCTCGAAACCCTTCCTATTCATACACCCATCCATATGCCTGTTAAAAGTTGTAAGTGTACCAGCCTCCACCACTTCATCTAGCAGCTCATTCCATACACCCTCTGAGTGCAATAGTTTCCCTTAGGTTCCTTTTATATCTTTCCCCTCTCACCCAAAACCTATGCCCTCCAGTACTGGACTCCCTACCCCAGGGAAAAGACCTTGTCTATTTATCTTATCTGTGCCCCCCATGATTTTATAAACCTCTAAAAGGTCACCCCTCAGCCTCAACACTCCAGGGAAACAGCCCTAGTCTATTCAGCTTCACCCTACAACTCAAATCCTCCAACCCTTGGCAACACCCTTGTAAATCTTTTCTGAACCTTTTCAAGTTTCACAACATCCTTCGGATGTAAAGGAGCCCAGAATTGCACGCAATATTCCAAAAGTGCTCTAACCAATGTCCTACACAGTCACAACATGACCTCCCAACTCCTGTACTCAACGCTCTGACCATCTGGAATGCACTGCCTAAAAGAGGGTCAACAGCTGATTGAATGAGAGTTTTCAAAAAGGGAATCCAGCAAATATGTGGAAATGAAATAATTGCAGAGCTCTGAGGAAAGTGAATCCAATTCAGCCGTTCATTCATAGACATGTCACAGCCATGTGCCAAATAGTGGAGCAGTGTGTTTCTATGGTAACTGCTATTGTCACATCTTGTCCTTTTGAATGCAGTTCTATGATGAGCCCACAGGAGAAGCGTAATGTTCCGGAAAAGCCCACATAATGAAACCGCAGGATAACTGATGTTCGAAGTTGAGAAGGGTGTCCTACTTTTGACGTGGGGCTCAGCTGTGAGCAATATCAGGCAAGAACACTGACAGTATTGTTCAAAATTGAAAAGGTTCTGATTCCCAATGTTAACACCCAGTTGGCTAGATGGCTGCGATGTGATGCAGAGTGATGCCATCAGCATGGGCTCAGTTCCTGCACTACCTGAGGTCACCATGAAGGACTCTCCTATTTAGCCCCTCCCCTCACTTCGGGTATGGTGACACCCCCCAGATTAAGCCACCACCAATCATCTCTATTTCGCTGTGTAATGGGAGTGCAGCCTATGGTCGGTCGGTCTATTGTGACTTTAACTCAAATACCCCTCACATCAAGGTTCAAATTTGCACCCTAGAGAGACTTGCACCTTTCATCCACTGAACTGTTGTCGTTGTTGTAGAGTAAGAAATGTGTTGAGCAATTTTCACACACAAGATCTCAAATGCAGCAATGAATTAAAGACTGAATGGTCTGTTGTTTGAGATTTAACTATGGATCCAGGACAGTAAGGAGAAATCGCTTTCTCTTCTTCGCAACAATGAGATCGTGACATGCACCTTGATACAATCTTCGTTAGTCATTAACGTACCAATCAGACATCGGGATTGATGAAACAATAAAATACTTTTTTATTTTAAAGATAAGCGTTTATACAACTGGATTCACCAATAGGCTCTTGCTTTTATCACTGTGGTCTTTAGTCTACTCCTGAAGGCATAGGCTTATTACATTACACTCTGTCAGGTGGATAATGATTGACAATAGTTTGTCCATTAAAGGTGTATGGATCACAATGCAACTGAGAGACCAAGCAATGATCCAGTAAATGGTACATCTGATAATACAGCACTCCCTCAGTTAACTTGCACAAAAAAGTATGTAGTCTAGGCTCTGCCTATCCTCATAGGTGGACATTAAAAGGTTTCAATACTTTGGTGATGGGCAAGGGATTTCTGCTGTCCTAGTCAATAGCTATCCGTCCATCAATGTTACTGCTGAAAATTATCTGGTCATTGTCACATTGCTGTTTATGGGATCTTCCTATGTGTATGTTAGCTTTCACATTTCCTACACTACTCCAGTGACTGCGCTTTCCTTGACTGGGATTCTTGGTGATGATGAAAGGTACTATATAAATGCAAGTCCTTCTTTTTGTAAATGTGACAATTTGCTTCACAGCTGTAGTTGCTGCTGTTCTACCAGCAAGCACTATAACCATTTTACAAACAATTATGAACCTTCTAACACCAGCATGGTGGATATCCTCAGATCTGAATATGTCTGAGAGCTGTTCTGGGATGCCACTGAGCAATGTGAGAAACAGAGGTACATAGAAAGACATCAAAGATATATCATGGAAAGCAGCCCTTGGCCATGAAGTTCCATACTGTCACACCTCACTAATGTAGCTCACTGGAAATCAAACCCTGCTACCCCCAGAGTTATCACAAAGGTTAAAGGTTAAAGAGTTATCACAAAGAAGTTAAAGATATTTTGAATCAATCTGTTCAGATATGTTATGGCACATACTTGGACCAGTTGAGACTTGGACCAAAGAGCAAAGGATACTTAAGGAAGATGTGGGACCTGTCTGAGATAAAGAAAGGAACTTGTTTGAAGATGCAGATGATAGGGAACGAATTTTAAATGAATCTTCACAAAGGAAAAGGATGATGTAGATATGGAAACATAAGAGGAGCAATGTGAAATATTGAACAAAATAATCATAATGAGAGAGGAGGTGTTAGAGGAATTGGAATCCTTAAAAGTGGATAAGTCACAGGGCTTGATGGATTGTCCCTAGAATTGAAAGAGATCAGGGAGGAAATAACAGATACTCTGAGGATTATTTTCGAATCTTCATAGACTCAGGTGAGGTGCCAGAGGATTGGTGGAATGAAAGTTAGGGTGGCACAGTAGTTAGCACTGCTGCCTCACAGCACCAGGGTTCCAGGTCCAAACTCCAACTGTCTGTGTGGAGTTTGTACATTCTCCCTGTGTCTGTGTAGGTTTGCTTCTGTTTCCTCCCACAGTCCAATGATGTGCAGATTTGGTGAATTGGCCATTTTAAATTGCCCATTGTGTGAGGTGCAATGGGTCTGGGTGGGTTACTCTTCGGAGGGTCAGGTTGGGCTGAAGGGCCTGTTTCCACACTGTAGGGAATCGAATCTAATCAAAATGTAGTTCCATTGTTAAAAACGAGAATTCAAAACAATCATTTAGTCTTACTGCAGTGGTGGGCTAATTGTTAGAATCAATCCTGAGAGATCAGACAAACTGAAAATCACATTTTCAGCTCTGATCTCCTTCATCTGCAGACCTCACTTTTTACTCTAAGATCAGACAAACTGTCAATTAGAAAGGGATGGAAAAGTTAGGGATAATCAGCAAGACTTTGTTAAGGGAAGCTCATGCTTTACAAATTTGATTGAATTCTTTGATGAAGTGACAAGGCAGATCGATGAGGATAGTGCAGTGGATGTTGTTGACATGGATTTTAATAAGGCATTTAATAAGATCCTACATGGCACACTGGTCAGAAAAGTATAAACCCATGGGTTACAGGGTAATGTGTTGAATTGGATCCAAAGTTGGCTTAGTAACAGGAAACAAAAGGTAATGGTCGATCAGTGCCCTTGTGAATGGAAAGCTGTGATGTATTGTAGGACTCAGTATTGAGACCACTGCTGTTTGTTTTATACATTAACAATTTGGACTTGAACGTTAAGGAGGTACAATTCAGAAGATTGCAGACAACACAAAAATTGGCCGCTTTGTGGGTAGTGTTGAGGATAGCTGTCAGCTCCAAAATGATATAAATGGGTTGGTAGAATGGGCAGGAAAGTGGCAGATGGAGTTTAACTCTGATAAGTGTGAGGTAATGCATTTAGGGAGGTAAAACAGTAAAATGGAATACAAAATAAATGGGAATATATTGAGAGTGCTGGTGGAGTGAGAGATCTTGGTGTGCTAGTGCACAGGTTCCTAAAATAGTAGTACAGACAGACAAGGTTGTAAAGGCATATAGAATGCTGTCCTTCATTGGCAATGGTGTTGAATACAAAAGTAGGAATATAATGATGAAACTGTATAGAACACTGGTGAGGCCACAAATGGAGTATTGTGTGCAGTTCTTGACACCACATTACAGGATGGATATAACTGCTCTGGAGAGTGGGCAGAGAAGATTTACTAGATTTGCTCGGACTGCAGAATTGTAGCTACGAGGCGTGATTGGAGAGGTTGGGATTGTTTTCCTTGGAATGGAGAAGCCTGAGGGGTGACATGATTGAGGTAAATATGGTTCTAAGAGGCAGAGATAGAGTACACAGGAGGAACCAGTTTCCCTTGGCAGATAATTCAAGAGACCAGAGCTATTTCTGAAAGACAATCGACGCAGCTTTCCCTACTGTCCGGGAGCAATCCTTATCCCTGATCCAACATCAGCAAAAAAAGGACTATCTCGCCATTATCCCAGTACGTTAGTGAGATCTTGCTGTGCATAAATTGGCTAAAATGTTTCTCTACAACAGACTACACTTCACATGTGCTCCGTTGGCTTTAAAGCACATTGAGACATCCTCTGGCCATGAAAGATGGTATAGAAGTGGGAGCTTTTCATTTTCAGATGGGCCACAGTGAGACCAGATTTTTCTGAATGGCAGAGTGATCCAGGGCCAGTACCATCCAGTGAAGGGTTTAGTGAATATGGAAAGACTTTCCCTCCAACCGTGCTCACGCATCCTTTAGTTTGTGACAGTGCAGACTCTGTGCCTTGGCGGGAAACACTAGAAGGGAGATAACTCTGTTGTAAATAACAGAGTGTCAAGGTCAAACACAGTTCCTTTTGTGTCATGGCATGAAGTGTGGCTCATTCTGTCCTCTCTGGATGTCAGTGTCTCCCCCTGATGCCAGGTCGTGGCTCCAGGTTTTTTTGCAAGGTCAACAGTGCATGGGAAAGGAAGAGCTGGCAGATGCTGCGGATATCCCTTGCTTCCTCACTTCCTAACACGTTTATGCCGAGTGGCTTTATATAGCTCGGCTGACAGCTAAAAAGAATCGCTTCGTCCGATCTGTCAGCAGCAGATAAGTGAAGTCAAACTGTTTAATGATGGGTGTTAGTTTTGAAAAAAAAAGGCCTCCCTCCCATCCCCCATCACATCACCAGAAAACAATCTTGTAAAGAGACTGTCACCTCAGATGGCTTTGCTTTCTCTTTTGAAGAACAAGATGGACAACAGAATGATGCAGCACTGAAGGTGACCACGCAGTACATTGAGTTTGTGTTGGCACTTCGAAAGAGTTCTCCAATTGGACCCACTCTGCTCCCCCACACTCCATCTCCTGCCTTCAACTTGTGTCCCTTTCGGATATTGTACATCTTGGTAATGGCAACACAGTGAATGGGCGTTCCTGCAAGTTGAGGAACAAAGCAGCAAGTTAAGGGGAGAGAAAAGTTGCAACTGGATCATTAAACTGCAAGACAAGACAAGAGACATTAACGGAGATACCAATAGAGTATCCCTTCACGGAGACAGAGAGATGCACACAGGGAATTGAACTCTGACATTAAACAGCTCCATGGAATATTTTAAGATCCAATTGGAAATTTGAAGCATTGTCCACATTGACAGCCATGTCCTCTGCTTCCTGGACACTAGGCTTCAGAATCCCAGTCATAAACCTCTTAACCCCTGGAATGTTCTTCTCTTCTTTAACACCCTTCTTAAAACCTAATGCTTTGACCAGACTTTGAGCCACATGCCCTAACATCTCCCAGTGTGGTTCATTGTCTAAACTTTCTCTGAAAATGTTCTCTTGAAGCGACTTGAAGTGTTTAATTAAGTTAAAAATGGTATATGGGCAAAGGTTACTGAGTTTCCGTGGGGACCCAAGGGATAGATGCACAGGCTCAGTGGTTAGCACTGCTGCCTCACAGCACCAGGGACCTGGGTTCAATTCCCGCCTCGGGTGACTATCTGTGTGGAGTTTACACATTCACCCTATGTCTGCGTGGGTTTCCTCTGGGTGCTCCGGTTTCATCCCACAATCCAAATATGTGCAGTTCAGGTGATTTGGCCATGGTAAATTGCCCATAATGTTAGGTGCATTGGTCAGGGTAAATATGGGTGGGTTACTCTTCGAAGGGTTGTTGTGGACTTGTTGGGCCGAAGGGCCTGTTTCCATACTGTAGAGAAACTAACCTAATCTAATCTCTTTGGACAGGTGAATTAAGATAGCCCAAATATCCTCCCTTATCTATTGTCAGAATGATAGTTTTGGTAAACACATTTACTGTCAAAAAGTGTGGCCCTAGAAAAGCACATCAGGTCAGGCAGCATCCATGGGACAGGAGAGTCAACATTTTGGGCATAAGCCCTTCATCAGGAATGCTTTTAATGCTGACTTATACCTGTTATCTCTGTGCCAATTGAAATACTGTGATGTCCAGAAACTAATACCATCCTTATGTATTGTTGTTTTAAGTTTAATTGAGTCTCAATTTTTGATGAATTCTTTTAATTCTGCTCCTGTGAGTCAAACTACACTGTATGTTTACACAAATACAGAAGGGATTGTCACATCTTGACTTTATCGTATAATAAATTAGTCAGTATAAATGAAAGACAATCTCTGAAAACCAAATGAAAACTTTGAAAGACCTAGTCCCATTCCTTGTATTTCCCTTAATCTTATGAAGTTTCCAGTGCTTTATATTCAACAATTCCATTTTGAAAGTTGCTACTGAATTTGTAAGCTACACACTCCATCTCATTAAATAAAAACAAAATTCCTTGTTTCCTTCTGGAGATCTGTTTTGGTCAGTTCCTTTGGTTTTGGACTTGCTTGATCCAGAAACATTTTCTCGAGATATTTTCCAATCAACCTGATCAACAATGTTGTGATACAACTTTGGTGGGCACTTGAACCTAAACCTCTTGGCACAGAGGTAAGGACACTACCACTATGCCACTGTCACCCTCCTTATTTGCTCTATCAAATCCCTTCATACTTTTTAACAACTCTCTCAAATTTCTAAGGAAGACAGTTCCAGTTTTTTCCACCGACTTTTGTCAATGTAAATATACATCAAATAGAACATTTTTTTTCTTTTGTTTAGCAAAAAGGAACCTGTGACTCATTTAGTACTCAAAGGAGGAATGGCAAAATTTGTGGTGCTAATTGTAAATGCATCCTGTTTGTACAATAGGTCAAGGGTTAAAGGTCAACCACAGCAAAACACAACTGAAAGGCCTTAATGGTAGTCTAGTATTGTTGCAGTCTAGTTCTTTCTGACAGATGGGGGTGGTTTGGGACCTATCAAGGACACTGTGTCACCTATGTGTTTCACAAGAATCCAACAGGATTTTCTTCCATCAATTTTCAAAGGTGACAATAGTGACACAAAAGTTGGGCATTTGGCTATTTTTAGTGCAGGAAGTGTTTCCAACAGGAATTTCCTGTCTACTGTTGCATCCTTGCCCTCCATGGAAAGGAAGCGAGTATATTGAAAGGACGGATCCATATACATTCAGGAGGTCGACTTAGCATCTCAATCGCAGCTGTAAGGAAAATTCTACATGTTAATTCTACAATAGAGAAAATGTCTTCATGTACAGTTGAGCAGCTTTTCTATAAATGGAAGAAAGTTCTGCCCTTCAAGCCATGCCATTCAGTTGGCTGATCTGTGCGTTAACTCGATTGACCAGCTCTTGTTTCAAACTCTTTGATGCCTCTTGTCCAAATAAAACAAATACTTTCAGTCTTGAAATGCATCTCCCAACATCCACAGCCTAACGGGGAGACAGTTTCAGGTTTCCTATCATTCATATGAAAATGTGCTCAACGAGTCCACGGTCAAACTCTACGTCAAGACTGTTGAATTCCCCACTGCAATCCCTCTACCTCCACCAAAGAGATGGGCAATTTCTCTTTATCAGCTCAATCAAATCCTTTTGTCCTCTTCAATTGGATGTTACCTCACATTGAAAGGAATGCCAGTCTAGTCTATGCAACCTGGCCTCAATAGCTTAACCCTTGTAAACCCCAGTATGATTCTGATGAAGCTATGCTGTATTCACTCCAAATTAACCAAAAAACAACTTGCTTAGAAAAAATCCCAAAACATTTGACTATAAAAGGTATCTTAAAACAATTTAAATGTGGTACACTGTGACTGAGACTTGTGATGCCTCAATATCTTTCACTTCACTTATAGACTGGCAATGCCACAATTGTAATAGATCCAGTTTTGTTTATGCACCCACCTCGTTGTCATTATAACCTCCTCCAGCCCCATAACCCTCCAGACCTTCTATGTTCATCCTCAATTTTCGACTCTTCGCTTCAGGAAGCCGTGTCTTCGGTTGCCTGGGGCCAATTCTCTGGAATTCCTTCTTAAACCTCTCAAACTCTCTCGCTCTTTCTATCCACCTTTTAAGGTACTTAAACCAGTGTTTTGATCAGGGTTTTGGGCCGCTGCTCTCTTGCCACCTTTTTGTGTCTCCGAGTCAGAGGCACTAGAGATCTCATCTAGAGCTCAAAGTGATGGGCAGCAGAGAGTGGGTTCCATCTGGGCACAGTTGGATGGTGCATGTCACAGAATGGTTGCAGATGAATTATAGTGAGTATGTGAGAGGAGAGTGACAAACTACAGCACCAGATCCCCTGGCAGGAGTACCTCCAAGCAGCAACAAGCTTCTGGGAAGTGAAATAGGGCAGTTTACTAGGTTAAGGGTGCTACATAAATGCACTTTGTTTTTGCTTGATGTGTGACTGGTGTCTTGGTATCCTTAAGGACTCTTTCAGAGCGCAAGTAATTGTCAGCTGCCTGAGAAGCTCAGTCAAATCTCAACCTAGAGCACTGTTGCAGCAACGCTCTGGACCTCAGCATTTGCCCTTTTGTTCTCTCTGGCAGAGTACTGTGCACCTGTCAGACAAAGGTCACCACACACTCACACCCATCTTCTTGGCATACAATCAAATGGGCACCATAACTGGAACTCTCTGCTCAACACCTTTCCCATGGCTTCCTGTCCTCACAGTCATTACGCCCCGCATATCCGCTGGTGAATGAAGATTGTTTGATTTGCAGGACTAAAATGGAAGGCAGGCAGAGAGTGGATTAGAGGGTCATCACGGGGTAAGTCAGCAAGCTGTAGCACGGGATCATTTCAGCCAGTGAGTGGGTTAGAACGAAAGGGCAAATGCTGAGGTCCAGGGTGTTGTTGCAGCAGTGCTCTATATAGATCCAGAGAGCTTAATGAGCAGATTGTTTCTAGTTTTGATCTTTGCTGCTGTTTCATCACATTCCCGGAAAGATAAGGTCCTTTCTCAAGCTTTAAAGTATTTTGGGTTCAGATAATGCTTTAGTCTCTGCTGCTTTAGTATCGGCAGCCAGTGGTAATACGGGACAAGTCAGGATTCAATGTACAACCTTGCTTGATAGATCAGAAGTTTTATTTTTGCTATTTGGTTTCTGTGGTGTCATTAAATAGATTCATAAGAGGCTGCTAATGTACTTTTAACAAAAGGACACCGAACTGTAACACATGCAAAATTAAAACCAAAGCACAAATAAGGTAACACTATCCCAGAGCAATTGTAACAGCCTTATTACAAATATAAGAAGCAAGGGTTCAACCCTTTTAGTCAACAATGACCTTACAGATACTCAAGCCCCACTCTCCATTTTAATGTTTCTTGTTCAGTTGACATAGTTGTAATTTGTTTCCAGAACTTTCATCTTACTGACATCTCAGCACTTTCAGAGAAAAACATGGGTTTTCCAGCTCTCAACGTCCAGCAGGTTCTGCTTTGCAGTTTTCCTCTAAGCCACTCAGGATTTTTCCCTAGCCCTGATTGTTTTGGAGACTACTTTACTGCACTGATAACTGCTATTAGAGGCTGGTTTTTCTACCTGAAATAAGCATGTGCACTCACAGTCTCACTTTCTGGATGGTTCAGTCTTTCTGTGATAATTAGATTCCCTACAGTATTGAAACAGGCCCTTCGGCCCAACCAGTCCACACCAACCCTTCAAAGAGTAACCCACCCAGACCCATCCCCCTCCCTTACATTTACTTGTGAGAGGAAACCAGAGCACCCGGAGGAAATCCTCGCAGACACTGGGATAATGTGCAAATTCCACACAGACAGTTGCCTGAGGCAGGAATCGAACCTGGGTCCTTGGTACTATGAGGCTGCAGTGCTAACCACTGAGGCACCATGCCACCCCAACCGAATAATGGCCTCCTGTTGCCAGGCCACATAAGTTAATCTTACTTTTATCCTTCTTTGCGAATGCACAAAACTGTACACCTCAAACTGCGCTCACAAATCTAAAATTCATCTAAAACCATGTCTCCTGCTTTTAATGCACTACACACCACCACAAATCAAGTATATCACATCACTGGACATCCATGTCTATATGCAATTCCTTTTTTGGCACTGGGTTGTGGAAGTAGAGTACACTGGATATGGATTCAGAGGGAGGAGCACATTACTGCGAATGCTGGAATCTGTATTGAAAACAACAAATGTTGGAGATCACAGTGGGTCAGATAGCATCCGTGGAGAGAGAGCAAGCTACCATTTCGAATCTTGATGACTCTTCGTCAGTGCAGGCTAGACCTGAAACGTTAGTTTGCTGTCTGTCTGTGGATGCTGCCTGATCCATTGTGATCTCCAGTATTTATGGTTTTTGAGGGATTCACTGTGAGATGCCATGTGTTGTAATAACCTGCCAGCTTTGTAATGTCATCATTGAAGATCTGGTCCAGAGTGCGGGAGGGTGGCATGACAGAATGTCCTCACCATAGATGAAACTGTGAGATGTGGTTAGTTAGCCAAGTCATTAAATTTATGTTGAACAGACTTGGGGCTAGCACTGATGTTAGATATATAATGGACATCAAAGTATAAAGTAGATTGCATTGTTTGTTGGTCGTGTTGGATCTTTGCAGAGTAAAATTTATGTTGTTGTTTAAGACCATTAAATTGTATAACTTTACTCTCCTTGTGTGTAACTGGAACTCTAAATAAGACCATAAGACATAGGAATGGAAGTAAGGCCATTCGGCCCATCGAGTCCACTCCACCATTCAATCATGGCTGATGGGCATTTCAACTCCACTTACCCGCATTCTCCCCGTAGCCCTTAATTCCTCGAGACATCAAAATGTTGTGCAGTTTAACAAAAAAAAGATTTTGGGTTCTCTTGTCGGATCATAACATTTAATCTGGGGCAGTGTTTTGAAGAGGAATAAGACAATGTTATTTTTTGGATCTGTAGATTGTGAAGGAGCAAAAATGGCCTTTAGCAGAGTGATATGCGATTCTTGTCAGATGTGAGTTTAAAGGAGTTTAAAGGTTGCTGTGGACTATACCTGCAATAAATGCTGTTGGTTACCAATCTTATCGGTTGGAGAGACAGTTAGAAGCAGTGAGGAATTTGCAACAGTAACAGTATGTGATAGATGACAGTTATAGGAAGGGAGGAAAGTTTCAGATACAGTCACATAGATGGGTTAACTCCAGGAAAGGTACGAGAGGTAGGCAGCTAGTACAGGAGCCTTCTGTGGCTATTCCCATTTCAAACAAGTATGCTGCTTTGGAAAATGTAGGAAAATGTTTTGGAAATAGATTCTCAGGAGAACATAGCACCAAGAGCCAAGTTTCTGGTATTGAGACTGGCTCTAATGCAACAAGGAGTACATTGGCTTCCAAGAGATCAATTGTGTCAGGGGACTGCCTAGTCCAAGGTACAGACAGGTGTTTCTGTGGCCAGCAATGAAAAATCAGAATGATGTGTTGCTTCCCTGGTGCTAGGATCAAGGGTGTTTCAGAGAGAGTGCAGAATGTTCTCATGGGGGAGAGAGGCCAGCAAGAGGTCATTATCCACATTGGAACCAACGACATAGGAAGGAAAAGGTTGAGATTCTGAAGGGAGATGACAGAGAGTTAGGCAGGAATTTAAAAAGGAGGACCTCAAGAGTAGTAATATCTGGATTACTCCCAGTGCTACGAGCTAGTGATGGCTGTTTCCCTGGAGAGTCGGAGATGAAGAAACTGAACGGTGCAGTTACTATTTTTCATAGAATCCCTAAACTGTGGAAACAGGCCATTCGGCCCAACAAGTCCATACAAATCCTCGGAAGTGTATCCTACCCAGACCCATTCCCCTACCCTACTACTCTACATTTACCTCTAACTTATGCACTTAACCTACACATCCCTGCTCACTATGGGCAATTTAGCATGGCCAATTCACCTGACTTGCATATAGAGTCATAGAGGTGTACAGCATGGAATCAGACCCTTCGGTCCAACTCGTCCATGCCGACCAGATATCCCAACCCAATCTAGTCCCACCAGCCAGCACCCAGCCCATATCCCTCCAAACCCTTCCTATTCATATACCCATCCAAATGCCTTTTAAATGTTGCAATTGTACCAGCCTCCACCACTTCATCTAGCAGCTCATTCCATACACGTACCACCCTCTGAGTACAATAGTTTCCCTTAGGTTCCTTTTATATCTTTCCCCTCTCACCCTGAACCTATGCCTTCTAGTTCTGGACTCCCCCACCCCAGGGAGAAGACTTTGTCTATTTATCCTATCCATGCCTGATTGCAACATTTAAAAGGCATTTGGATGGGTATATGAATAGGAAGCATTTGGAGGGATATGAGCCGGATACTGGCAAGTGGAACTAGATTGGGTTGGGATATCTGGTCGGCATGGACGATTTGGACTGAAGGGTCTGTTTCCATGCTGTACACCTCTATGACTCTATATGCAGGTCAGGTGAATTGGCCATGCTAAATTGCCCATAGTGTGCAGGGATGTGCAGGTTAAGTGCATAAGTTAGGGGTAAATGTAGAGTAGTAGGGTAGGGGAATGGGTCTGGGTAGGTTACTCTTTGGAGGGTCATTGTGGACTTGTTGGGTCAAATGCCTGTTTCCACACTGTGGGGATTCTACGAAAAATAGTAACTGCATCGCTCAGTTTCTTCATCAGCTGGAGAACACTTTGGGACGAAATGAAGTTATGCAAAGTGCTATCTAAATGTAAATATTTGTTTCAATGACCATCTTTGTGTGACTTAAAGTTTCTACCACCCTTTGTGTGTGGCTGTGTTTCCATAATTCACTCCTGAAAGGCATGGCTTTGAATTTTAGCCCCTTAGTCCTCGACCCTTAACCAGCAGAAATACCTGGAAGTTCTGATCAAATCAGCTCGAAGTCTTCTAAATTCCAAGAAGCACAGGCCTAGTTTGTGTGAGTAAGCCTCATAACATAACCCCCATGAGTCTATACATTACACTATAGGTAATGGCTCCCTGACTCTGGACTGGCACTGTTTGTAGTCTGGCACTCACAGTATGTTTCCAACTTTCTGTAAAACATGCAGTGTTCTGCGCCTTTCTTAGCAAGAGGATTTTCTTGCTATACCAGTATAAATCTTTCTATTAAGTTGTTTGGGTCAATTTCCAAGTGATCTTCGTCTCTACAAGTAGTAGCGTAATGGGTCAATGTGAAGATGCAATTTAAGTCATAAGGATAGCGTACACATGCTAAGCCCGCACTTAATTTCAATGAAGTGCTTTCTTTTTCTGGTTGGAACAGTTTAGGTTACACTTTGTGGACCCTTCAGTAAGAAGATGAGTGTGAGAGACATAAAACACAAGATGCTTCAGACACAGGCAGGAACAAATGCCTCTAGTGCCATTATCCAACATTATCCCTTTCCAAATTCACTATTGAGAAACACTTCAAAATGTGATTCACAGAAGGAATACTGACTCTAGTAACAGCAAGGAGATGATGGCCTTGTGGTATTATCACTCAACTATCAATCCAGTGATCCAGGTAACCTTCTGGGGATCTGCATTTGATTCCTGCCATGACATATGGTAGAATTTGAGTTCAATAATAAATAAAACATCTGGAATTAAAAGTCTAGTGATGACAATGAAACTGTTTCCAATTGTTGAGGAGAAACCGAATGTCCTTTAAGGAAGGAAATCTGTCGTCCTTATCTGGTCTCAGCCTGTATGTGACTCTGGACCCACAGCAATGTGATTGATTCTTAACTGCCCTCTGGGCAATTAGGGATAGGCAAAAGTGAGGTTTGCAGATGCTGGAGATCAGGGTTGAGAGTGTGGTGCTGGAAAAGCACCACAGGTCATACAGCATCTGAGGAGCAGGAGAATCGACGTTTCGGGCAAGAGCCCTTCATCAGGAGTGAAGGATAGGTGATGAATATTGGCCTAGCCAGCAATGGCTTCATCCTGTGAATAGAAAAAATGCAGAAGGATCGTGACCAGAATTTGTGAATATATTTACAAGCCCCTGCGTGACCCATGGCTCAGAAATTCTCTGGTCCAGCAAAGGCCTGGTCTTGGGGCTGCTGGGATGGGCAACCTGTAGCAAATCTATGCTGCTCTCATTCCAAGGCCATTATATCCATCCTCAGGTGGAATGCCCAGAAGGGAACATAGTTACTCCAGGTATGGTCTAACCATTGCTGCAGAGAGCTCCTGATATCTCAAAACATGTCACATTATCTACAAGTCACAAGTCAGGAGTGTGATGGAATACTCCCTACTTTTCTGGATGAGTGCAGTTCCAACAACACTCAAGGAGGACACCATCCAAGACAAAGTAGCCAATTTGATTGGCACCACATCCACAGGCATCCATTCCCTCCATCATTGATGCTCAGTAGCAGCACTGTGTATTACCTACAAGATGCACTGCAGGTATTCACCAAAGATCTGCAGACAGCAAGCCCATGACCACTTCCATCTAAATGGACAAGGGCAACAGATACATGGGAACAGTCCCACTTGCACCTTCTCATCCAAGCCATGCACCATCCTGACTTGGAAATATATCGCTCTTCCTTCGCTGTCGCTGTGTCAAAATCCTGGAAACCCCTCCCTAAGGGAATTGTGGGCCAACCCACAGCAGGTGGACTGCAGCCGTTCAAGAAGGCAATTCACCCCCACCTTCTCAAGGGGCAACTAGGGGCGGTCAATAAACGTTGGCCCAGCCAACGGCGCCCACATCAGCCCATTGTTATTTGCTTTTTCAGAATGTTAGATGGTTGAGCAAAGGTCCATGTGGAATACTGAGGGTGGGGCCTGAACACCAGCAATGACAGTCGGATTGTTCCAAACAGCTCCCTCCTCCACTCTGCTACACCTTAGAGGGGTAGATTTAAATAGTGTCATAGTCATAGAGCCATGGAGTTGTACACCACAGAAACAGACCCTTTTGTCCAACTCGTCCACACCGACCAGATATCCTAAACTGACTGGCCCCATTTGCCAGCACTTGGCCCATATCCCTTTAAACCCTTCCTATTCATGTACCCGTTCAGATGCCTTTTAAATGTTGTAATTGTACCAGCCTCCACCACTTCCTCTGGCAGCTCATTCCATACATGCACCACCCACTGTGTGAAAAATTTTCCCCTATTCCCCACCCCACCTTAAATCTATGCCCTCTAGTTTTGGTCTTTCCTACTGTGATAAAAAGACCTTTGCTATTCACTCTATCCATGCCCCTCATGATCCAATAAACTTCTATAAGGTCACCCCTCAGCCTCTGATGTTCCAGGAAAGAAAGCCTCAGCCAAGTTATCTTCTCCCTACAACTTACATGTTCCATTTTCTAAGATTTCTGACAAATCTTTTCTGAAACCTTTCAAGTTTAACAACATCTTTCCTATCGGAGGGAGAGCAAAGTTGAATGCAATCTTCTAAAAGTGACCTCACCAATGTCCTGTGCAGTTGCAACATGAAGTCCCACCTCCTGTACTCAGTGCACTGGCCAATGAAGGCAAGTGTGCCAAACACCTTCTTCACCACCCTGTCTACATGTTACTCCACTTTCAAGGAACTATGTACCTGCACCCTTAAGTCTCTTTGTTCAGCAACACTTCCCAGGGCCCGACCATTAATCGTGCAAGTTCTGCCCTGATTTGCCTTTCCCAAAATGCAGCACCTCACATTTATCTCAATTAAACTCCTTATGCAACTCCTCAGTCCATTGGCCCATCTGATCAAGATCCTGTTGTACTCTGAGCTAACCTTCTTCACTGTCCACTACATCACCAAATTTAGTGTCATTTGCAAACTTACTAACCATCCCTCCTATATTCCCACCCAAATCAATGTTCACCTCCAAACTTTGGAGAGGACTGTGAGTTACATTTCTTGTAGGTCACCAAGCCTTTACCTTAAAGGCTTAAGGTAAACTCAAGAACTCACTCAGCACAGACATTTGGACTATTCAGTGTTTACTGTATACAATCTTTCAGTGACAGTGCAGCACTCTTCAGTATTGCCTCTGAGGCAGTGTTGTGCTCCCTTGATGCTGATCCTCAACAGTGCAGCACTCCTTCAGTACCACCTCTCGGACAGTGCAGCACTCTATTACTACTAATACAAGTAACATCCATGACAGAAAAATACCAGGCAATACCTATTTCTAATAAGACACAATTTAACCACTGCCACTTGACATTTAATAGTGTTACAATCACCAAAACCCCCACTTTGAAAACCCTAGTGGTTACCATTGACCAGAAACTCAACTGGATTCATCACACAAACACAGTGGCTGCACAAGCAGGTCAGAGGCTAGCAATACTGCGGCAGGTAACTCACCTCCTAACTCCCCAAAGCCTCTCCAAGTTCTACAAAGCACAAGTCAGGAGTGTGATAGAATAAATACTCCCCCACTTGCCTGGATGGGGTGCAGCTCCAACAACAATTATGGGCGGCACAGTGGCTCAGTGGTTAGCACTGCTGCCTCACAGCACCAGGGTCCTGGGTTCGTTTCCCGCCTGTCTGTGTCGAGTTTGCACATTCTCCCCATGTCTGCGTGGGTTTCCTCCGGGTGCTCTGGTTTCCTCCCACAATCCAAAGATGTGTAGATCAGGTGAATTAGCCATGCTAATTTGCCCACAGTGTTAGGTGCATTAGTCAGGGGTAAATGTAGGGTAGGGGAATGGGTTTGGGTGGGTTTCTCTTCAGAGGTGCGGTGTGGACTTGTTGGGCTGAAGGGCCTGTTTCCACACTGTAGAGAATCTAATCTAATCTAACAGTCAAGAAGCTTGACACCATCCAGGACAAAGCAGCCCGCCTGATTGGCAGCACATCCACTCTCTCCACCATCGATGCCCTGTAGTAGCAATGTGTACTATCTACAAGATGCACGGCAGAAATTCACCAAAGACCAATTGGCAGCACCTTCCAAATCCATGACCATCTCGAGGGACAAAGGCAGCATATAAGTGGAACACCACTGCCTGCGAGTTCACCTCTCAGCCACTGACCATCCTGAGTTGGAAATTTATCACTGCCCATTCACTGTCACTCAAAATCCTGGAATTATGTCCCCAAGGCATTGTGGATCAACCTACAGCAAGGTAGCTCACCACTACCTCCTCAAGGACAGCTAGAGGCAGGCAATAAATGCTTGTCTAGCCACTAACACCCATGTCCCCGAGGGAATTTTTAAAAATTCCTCAGCCAGTGCAGCACCCCTTCAGTAATACCTCTTGGCCTGTTGATACAGGTACCCAAACAGTGTAGCACTCCTTCAGTCTTGCCCCATGGACCCCAACTCCACCCCAATTGAGAGATGTGCCATCAGTATGCTAATGAGGTCACAGTGGCCACATCTCTGCATGAAGAGGGAATTAAAAACTTTGAAGCTAATATTCATTTCAATTAAGAATTGAAAAGTTGGAAAATCACAGGTTAGGCAGCATCTGTGTAGCAAGTGAATGTTTCAGGTTGATATCCTTGTGTCTGAACTGGTCGAGGTTAGCAAAACATTTGTAATTGAATTGCATTAGCTTTATTGTCGCATGTACTCAAATGAGTACAGTGAAAGGTTTATATGTCACCACTTACAAGACCATCTTAGGTACAAAGAGACCTAAGTACAGCTTATTCAGTTACAAGCCTTTAGAAAGCAAAATTAAAATGTCCAGCGTTATAGAAATAAATGTTCAGAACAGCGATCTTCTAACCCAGAGCACAATGGAAACTACCCTCCAGTCAGCATTGGGCCCTGGCTCCAGACTGTGTCAGGCTTTATCTTGAGGATCATGAGGCTAGGAGATCATTCTGGTATCACCTCAAGACAAGGAGACCACCGTGATCCCATGTCAGACCGAGAGACCGTCACGCAAGGCTGGGAAGCTGCCTGTGGAAGTGGTAAAAAAGATAAATTAAAGCAAAGCTTTCTAGCCTTAAATTGAATAATTTCAATCCATAATCATTGATGTTTCCATCAGGCAGCAGGTGGAGATAATGATTAAACTTTTCCCATTTACACCTCCTCTTGACCCACCTTTCTACTCTTTCCTTGTTCTTTTCCCACCTTTTCTTACCTTGGACCATTTAATCCGTCCTGTTATTTTTTTTTGTTCACTCATGGAATGTGAGTGTCACCCATCCCTAATTGCCATGGATAAGTTCCCTTGTTAAACTGCTGCTATCTTTGATGTGTAGGCACACCAACAGCACTATTAGGAAGAGAGCTCCAGGAATTTGACCAAACGATATTGAAAGAAAGACGATATATTTCTATGTCTGTGAGCGGTTTGGAGGGGAACTGGTAGGTTGTTGTGTTGCCATGTATCTCCACTCTAATCTTTCTGAATGGGAGCAGTTGCAGGTTTGGAAAGTGCTGTCAGAGGTGCCTTGCTGAGTTACTGCATTGTATCCCTCTCTACTTCTTTCCTTGTGTCTAAACCTGCTTAAAACCTTCTACATCCTATGATGAAGGCCTTTTGAGGAAAAGCTGAGAGACTTGGGTCTGTTGTCATTGAAAAGAAGAAGGCTAAGAGGGGATTTGATAGAGATATATAAGATGATCAGAGGATTAGATAGGGAAGACAGTGAAAGCCTTTTTTCTAGGATGATGATGTCAGCTTGTATGAGGGGGCATGACTTCAAACTGAGGGGTGATAGATTTAAGACAGATGTCAGAGGCAGATTCTTTGCGCAGAGAGTGGTAAGGGCGTGGAATGCCCTACCTGCTAATGTAGTCAACTCAGCCACATTAGGGAGATTTAAACAATCCTTGGATAAGCACATGGATGTTTTTGGGAAAGTGTAGGAGGACGAGCTGAGAATAGTTCACAGGTCAGCGCAATATCGAGGGCCAAAAGGCCTGTTCTGCGTTGTATTGCTTTATGTTTTATGTTCTGTCTCTGACATTTCTCAGTTATGATGAAAGGGACATTGATCTGAAACATTAACCCAGTTGCTCTCACCACAGATGCTGCCAGAGTATTTCCAGGAATTTCTGTTTTTAAGTTCAATCAAACAGCTTTTATTTAATGAGAACCTTTCTCTTGCAGGTGGAGTTTGGGATAACCCAGAGAATTTACCCCCATCTTGGCTCAATCGCTGAATATCCATCGTTTGATGGTCAAGAACATATCTCAGCTTAGTCAATATGTTCTTGAGATATCAACTCTTGAATGGCAACTTATAACCACAAGTCATAGCTAACTTTCTGAGGATGATGAGGAAGGTGAGGGGGCATAGCTGATGGTTGTAGATGGCACCTGGCTAATGTCAGATATCCTACCCCTGCTGTCTTTGATAGTGAAGTACAAATTCTCCAAAGCTATAATGTGCTGAGTCAGGGAAGGGAGAGATGGGATCATACAAGGTTGGAAGCAAAGGCCTTAAGCACTTTTAGATTTTCCCTTTTCTGGCTTTCAAAATGAGTCACTGCTATAAATAATGGGACACCCTGGAAAGGGTTTGGTTCCTCTCTGTTTCTGCCCAATGCCTGGAGTCATTTCCCAGGTCTGGGAATTCTCAGCACTGACAGCTAACGTACAAGGTGGCCTTTATTCAGGGTGAAAAATTCTTTTCGCTGCAGTGTTTTATTTCCACATCGGTGCCATGATCTATCAGCATCTTATCACAAAGCTGCCTCCACTGTGACTACTTGACAGTGTAACGATTGAACATTATAGAGTGGCCTAGCCCCAAGACGCAGCTGGTTTTTATATGGATCTTGGCAGAATGTCCTGGCAAACCACCAACATCACCGCAGTTCCACAGGGTATTTCCTGAAAAGAAAAAAATCTCCAATTGATTTAACTCTTTACGATAGCATTTCTCATATATCATAATTGGAAGTCTTGGGTACAGATCCACAAATCACTGTCACCAGACACAAGATCCAATGTTATTTTTAAAGAGAAAGTGAACCAACCTTTCAGGCTCATTGAGTGGAACTGAAAAAGACAGAAGCCACATTTGGCTACATCTTGCCATTTTATGAGCAGTGCTTAACAAATAGGATGTTGAGACACTGGAGAAAGTGCAAAATGATGGTACCAGAGAAGGTTATTTTCTCTAAAAGGCTGAGGGGTGACCAGATGGAAACATTAAAAATGACGAGAAGTTTTGGTAAGAATTTTTTTTCTCTCGGTCAAGGGATATGGGCATCACTGGCTGGGCTAGCATTTATGGTCCATTTCTAATTGCCCCTGAGAAGGTGGTGGTGAGCTGCCTCCTTGAACCGTTGCAGTCTGTTAGGCGTGGATGAACCCACAACGCTGTTAAGGAGTGCGCTCCAGGATCTTGACCCAGCAGCACTGAAGGAATGGAATGGCGATAGAGTTCCAAGTCAGAATAGTGAGTGGCTTGGAGGGGAACCTGCAGGTGGTGGTGCTACAGTGTTTCAACGCTGTTGTCCTCCAAGGCAGTAGAGGTCGTGGGTTCAGAAGATGCTGTGTAAGGAGCCTTGGTGAATTTCTGCAGCGCATCTTGTAGATGGTGCACACATTAAGTTCTGACTTTTGTAAGTGAGGGTTGGTTGCATGCCATCAGTATTCTGCCTATTATGGACAGCGGGAGAGATTTGCTGTTGAATATGATCTGCCAGTAGTTAGGACATAGACCTGGCATTCCATTGGCCTGAATTACATATATTTATATACCACATTACTCATTGGCTGTTGGTGGGAATGTCACTCATGTTTCTGCAGTACCACAGCATTGTAAAACAGACAGCTTTATCTTTTGCTCAAATGTTGAAGGTATGTTTACCTTCTGGACAGTTTAAGGTGGGCTGGACTGTTTTCAGGCACAGATGTAGTGACCATGAGCCTCTTCAGGTATACACAGGTTCACAGTAAACAATGATCTGAACATGTTAGCCATTATCCACCAGCACAGCTTTGGTACACTCTATTTTGGTGACAAGCTCGCGGTTTATGTAACCGTAACACAAGTGACATTTTTCACCGACAGAATGCTGCTGCCAATCCCAAAGGATATTCTGCCGACCACACAAGTGAGTAATGTGGTATATAAATTTTAGTGCCAGTGTGATGCAAGATAGTTGCGCCATATATCCTAATGACTGGTGGATCATATCAAACAAACCATTCCTTTACATACTCACAATAGGCAGAGTATTGATTGTATTTAACCAGGTTGTGCTTTAAAAAACTCAGAGTATAAGGTCTAATGTTAAATGTGATTCTATTAGATTAGATTACCTACAGTGTGGAAACAGGCCCTTCGGCCCAACAAGTCCACACCGACCCTCCGAAGAGCAACCCATCCAGACCCATTCCCCTACACCTAACACTATGGGCAACTTAGCATGGCCAATTCAACTAACCAGCACATTTTTGGATTGTGGGAGGAAACCGGAGCAAACCCACGCAGACACGGGGAGAATGTGCAAACTCCACACAGACAGTTGCCTGAGGCGGTGCTAACCACTGTGCCACCATGCCACCCTGACAGCACTTGCTGAATAGTCTCTATCGTATGCTAAGAATTACATTAAGAACCAATTAAAGATTATCAGTCTGTCTCATAACTTGGCCCATTTAAAGGTGCTCTGTTTGTTCTCAGTCAGCAGTCCTCTGCAGGAAAAAAATAACAAGTCAGGCATTGTCCTTTTCGAAGTAAACAAAAGCATGGGGGCCAATAATAGTTTTGTGTGTACTCCACAGCAATGCCTTGACCAATCAGTCAACTTGTGAAACGATTGGCACCCTATTTTCACACGTTATAAGTTGTTGAAATTTGACATTTTTGCGTTTGCCATGATGAGCAAAAAATGAAAATCTCTGACAGCAGTAGAATACATTTTGAAGCCATTGATTATCTTTGGGAAGAAGAGCAAAGGGTGTATCCCTTAGCTACTGCTAACTTTTTCTGCAGTACTCAAGTTCCGTACTACCAAATCGCTATTTGTAAACTTGTACTTGTAGCTGTTCAGAGGAATACCCCGGGATACAATGGTATTGTATTGTGCAAAATGCACTAAAGCATAAAACAAAAGGGCTACAACTGAAATTTGCTTTCCCCTCTTAATAATAAAAATGGAACAATCTGAAATCGATTCAAAATGAATCATTCCCAGTGCATCGGGGTACTTTCTTCCAATTCTTCATCCACCTCCAGTTTTGCGGTGTAATCACTGTTTTATTTAAGAAAACCCCACATATGGCAAGTTAGATAGCAGCAGCTAAGGGATACACCCTTTGCTCTTGTTCCCAAAGATAACCAATGTCGTCAAAATGTATTCTATTGCTGTCAGACACCTCCACGTCTATTTGGATGTGTAATAAATAGCAGGAAGAAAGTCTAAACCATACACACACTGCAACACAGGAATGGAATTAGGCCATTCAGCCCTTCAAGAATACAGGACAATCATTGCTATCACATGACTGATGGGTGTGAACTTAACGTTTACACAGTACCTGCAATCGTAGATACATCAGGGTTGTGCCATGTTATTCACCCTCTTGTATATACTTTCAATGAATTACAGAACCTTACAACCCAGAAAAAAAGCCATTTGGTCCATTGTGTCTGTTCCAGCTCCATTGAGAAAGTTAACCCAATATACTCTCAGTCAATCCATCATGCTTTTTCCATTTCAAATATTTAATCAACTTTATTTTGAAAGTTGCAATTGAACCTTCTCAGGCGGTGCATTTTGGATCACAAAAACTCACCAAATTTTAAAAAATGACATTCTCCTTATCTTCCCTGTGGTACTTTAGTTAATTTATTCAGTGTGTGTCCTCTGGTTAGTAATCCTCCCACCACGCACAACCATTCAGAAAACATCAGCTTTAAAGAGAAAGAATAACGAGAGTGGGACTATTTGGAGAAAATTCTTTCAGAAAGCGAGCTGTAACATGTTAGGCCAAATGGCTTGTGACATATTGATTCTAGAATTAAATGTTGCACATCCCCATATCCACGGTCCTCATCAGTAGTGGTCATTTGATGGACAGAACAACCTCGATTATCCAAACAAGACAAGCAGGGAGTATTTTGTTCCAATAACTGATTGTTCGGATAACGGATCACGTTTTCACGGGACCTTGAGATCTTGTTCGGATAATCTGAAATTCAGATAATTGATGTTCGGATAACCGAGGTTGTTCTGTATTTGGCACAAGCTTTGTCCAACTGCAGTTGATGATTTGGCCATTATTTATTTGCTATTGGTTGCCATGTTTCTAAATTTTAACAGTTTCTGAAATGCCTATTTGGATGGAAAGCACTTTGGGGTGTCCTGAGGATGTGAAAGATGCTATAGAAATGGCTCCATTCCCAGGATGAGGAGGTGCCGGTGTTAGACTGGGGTGGACAAAGTTAAAAATCACACAACACATCACACAACTGGAAGCACCAGCTTTTGGAGCAACGCTCCTTCATCAGGTAGCTAGCTAATGAAAGGGCAGCGCTTCGAGAGAGAGTACTTCCAAATCA
Source organism: Hemiscyllium ocellatum (assembly GCF_020745735.1). NCBI lineage: Eukaryota > Metazoa > Chordata > Chondrichthyes > Orectolobiformes > Hemiscylliidae > Hemiscyllium > Hemiscyllium ocellatum. The sequence continues at coordinate 74,879,286 of NC_083416.1, forward strand.
ACATGTTGGTCTCTAACCTGACGTTGTGTGATTTTTAACTCCATTATCAGGAGCTCTCTTTCTCAATACTTTGGCCTTGCCACTAACCACCCTGTATTTAAAAGCCTCCAGACGGGCTTGTCATTTCCCCCCATCCAGCCGAACCAGTCAGTGGAGTACTCACAGATCTATACGCGTGCTCAGTGAGATTTTTAGATGTGTGAGCCGTGATTAACATCACGTGCTTCAGTCACAAACAGAGGCAGAGCTCAGTTGGACCTTAATATAAAACAAAAAAGTACAGATGCCCAAAGATCTGAAATTAAAAACAGAAAGTGCTGGGGAAACTCAGCAAGTTTGGCAGCATCTGTGGAGCGAAAGCAGAGTTAATATTTCAAGTCCGGTGACACTTCTTCAGAAATGTCAAAGCCGACTGGACTTGAAACATTAACTCTGCTTTCTCTCCACAGATGCTGATTGACATGTTGAGTTTCCCCAGCAATTTCCGTCTCAGACAAACCTGACCTTTAACGTGGCTCAGTGCAGCCTTGGTACAATTTTGAGGTGTGTCCTACAGTGAGGAAAGACTGTTCCATTAGCAGGAATGTGGGAAATCAGGGACATGGATTAATGGCGATTGGCAAAGGAACCAGAGAGGAGGTGAGAATTCTTTTACCCAGTGAGCTGTGGTGATTCAGTACTAATACTGACTTTTCCATCTCTTGATGCTGACTTGTGTGTTCTTCCAGACTCCTGCTTGTCTATCTATCAGCCCCTTGAGCCAGTTTTCCATTTAGACTATGAGGCCATTTATGTATAGAAGCAAAATTAGGCCATTCAGCCCATTGAGTTTGCTCTGCAATTTGATCATGGCTGATATGTTCCTCAACCCTCTTTCCACCTTCTCTCCATAACCCTCGATCCCCTTGCCAATCAAAAACCTGTCTATCTCTGTCTTAAATACTCTCAATAACTTGGCCTCAACAGCCCCCTTTGGCAATCAGTTCCACAGATTCACCACCCTCTGGCTGAAGAAATTCTTCCTCATCTCAGTTTGAAGGGGTCATCCCTTCATTCTGAGGCTGTGTCATCGGGTCCTAGAGTTTCCTACTAGTGAAGACATCTTTTCCATGTCCACTCTATCCAGGCCTCTCAGTATCCTGTCCATTTCAATCAGATCCTCCCCTCATCCTTCTAAACACCATGTACAGACCCAGAGTCCTCAACCAGTCTTTATACAACAAGCCCTTCATCCTCAGCACATTCTTGTGAATCTCCTCTGGACTCCTTCCAACACCAGCGCATCCTCCCGTCGATATGAGGCCCAAAACTACTCAAACTATTTCAAATGCAGTCTCACCGGAGTGTTATAAAGCCTCAGCAGTACATTTCTGCTCTTGTTTTCTTGAAATGAATGCTAATATTGCATTTACCTTCCTAACTGCCAATTGAACCTGCATGTTAACCTTAAGAGAATCCTGAACCGGAACTCCTAAGTGTGCTTCAGATTTCTGGAATCTTTTCCCATTTAGAAAATAGTCTACACCTCGAATTAATGACCTGGAGGTGCCAGTGTTGGACTGGATGGCCAAAGTTAAAAAGCACACGTCAGGTTATAGTCCAACAGGTTTATTTGGAAGCACTAGCTTTCAGAGCGCTGCTCCTTCATCGGGTAGTAGTGCTTCCACATAAACCTGTTGGACTATAACCTGATGTCTTGTGATATTTAATCTGTACCTTGTCACCATCTTTCATGGGCACATGCATTAGTACCTGACAAGTAACCAGTAAGGCTAATATTCTTTGGCATAGCAATGATGGACTGCAGATATGTTCCTGACAAATTAGTGATCACGGTAATGAGTTTCAATAACAAGAGGGAACAGAAATTAAAACAGAAAATGATGAAAATTTTCCATGGGCCAGCCAGTAGATATTGTTCTAGTTCTTCCCATCTCTTACTGCTGTTGAGAAGGTGATGGTGAGCCTCCATCTTGAACCTTTGCAATCAATATGGTGGAGGGGCCCCCACACAGAGAAGACTGAGGAGGAATGCGATTGTGATGTGTAAAATTATGAGGGGTATAGATAAGAGTAGACAGGACGCAACATTTCCTCTTGGTAGAAGGATCGATGACTGCAAACATTGGTTTAAGGCAAGGGGCAGGAGATTTAGAGATGTGAGGAATTTACTTTCACTTGGAGGGTGGCAGGAATCTGGAACTCGCTACCTGTAAAGGTGATAGAAGCAGAAACCCTCTTAAGTTTAAGAAGTATTCAGATGTGCGCTAGCGATGCCAAAACAAACAATGCTATGGGCCAAGTGTTGGAAAATGGGAATAGAATGGTTAGGTGGTTGGTTTTGACCAGCATAGACTCAATGGGCCAAAGGACCTTTTTCTGTATTGTAATCCGCTTTAGACTGTATGATGTTAGGGAGGGAGTTCCAGGACTTTAACAGAGGTATTGAAGGAATGTCAATATAGTTGCTTCTCATGATAGGGTGTGCCTTTGAGGGGAACATGCAGATGGTGGTGTTTCTATGTATCTGCATCTAGATGCCTGTGGTCACAGGTTTGGAAGGTGCTTGGTGAGTTACTGCAGTACATCTTGTAGATGCAACATGATACTGGCACTGAGTGTCAATGTGCAGCAAGTAAATGTTGAATGTGGTGTGCAGAGGCCAGTCAAGTGAACAGGAAGTAATAATGGGACATGTAAGAAAGGTACAGCAATACTGATAGGTGACTTTACTTTAAATGTTGATTGGGTGAATCAGATTTGCAAATTAGCCTGGGATACTTTCAGGATAATTTCCTTGAGCTGTTTCTTCGAAAGCCAAACGAGAAACGGGCTAGAAATCTACTGTAATCCATTAATAATCAGGTTGGAGCAAAATACTTAGAGAATTGTAATGGCAGAGTCAACACAGTTCTGCGAAGGCCAAGCTAAATTGAACTAATTTATTCATAATTTTTGAGGAAGTAACAACAAAATCGATAAAGAGGAGCCAGAAGATGCGAATAAACTAATCAATAGATGGAGTTATTTGTTTCATAAGGTGCCATTATCAAAGGTAACTCTACAAAATAAGAGCTCATGGTACAAGGGGTAACATATTAGAGTGGATAAAGGGTTGGCTAGTTAACAGGAAGTAGGAAAAAGTGGGTCTTTTTCAGGTTGACATGTTGTACCTAGTGGAGCTCAGTATCAGTGCTGGAGCCTCAATTATTTACAAACGACATTCTGACTTGGGTGAAGTCACCAAATGTATGGTCGCTAATTTGTCAATGACACCAAGACATCTCAGAAAGTAAATTGTCAGCAGGAAGTAGAGATTCTGCAAAGGGATATAAGAGATTATGAAAAATAATTGGGGTGCAATGTGGGTAAATGTACAGTTGTCTATTTTGGCAGGAAGATTAGAAGAGTGGTATACTATTTAAATGGAGAGAGATTGCAGGTACAGAAGGATCTGGGTGCCAAGATACATGAATGACAGTTAGCAAATGATCAGGAAGGCACATTGAATATTGGTGTTTATTGCAAGGGGAATGGAATATATAAGTGGGGTGTTTTACAGCAGTGTACTGAACTGTGATGAGACCACTGTACTGTGCACAACTTTGGTCTCCTTATTTGTAAAATGATGTAATAGCATAGGGTGGCATGGTGGCTCAGTGGTTAGCACTGTTGTCACACGGGACCAGCGTTCAAGTTCACCCTCAGGTGACTGTCTGTGTGGAGTTTGCATATTCTCCCTGTGTCTGCGTAGGTTTCCTCCAACAGTCCAAAGATGTGCAGATTAGGCAGATTGGCCATGCTAATTTGCTCATAGTTTCCAGGGATGTGCAGTCTAGGTGGATTAGCCATGGGAAAATGTCGGGTTATAAGGATAGATGTGTCTGGGGGGACTGCCCATTGGTGTGGACTCAACGGGCCAAATGGCATACTTTCACACTGTAGGGATTTTATGATGAAGCATTTCAGTGAGAATTTGTGAATCATTGTTGGGCTGAAAGTCTTGGCTTTTGAGAGACAAGTTGAACAGTTTGAGCCTATCACCACTCAGCAGAGTTAAGGGTCACAGGACACTTTGGGAATAAGGTTTTGTGGAATTGGTGGCATGGTTCTAGTGTTGTTTTTAGCTGTCCTGCAGAGAAGAACTCAAGTGCAGCTCGATGTAGCCAGAAGTCCTGGCAACCTGAGAAAGTGGGAAGGATGTTGGCTGTGTGCTGGGAGAGCTGTGAGGGACTTGGGAGAACCTGCTCATATTAATACTTCAGTGCAGCTATGAGAGTGGGATTGAAAAGCTGAATGACGTTAGTGCTCATGAACGAAAAAACCTAGGGACATATATGACTTGGTGAAGCTAGATGTTGGCAAAAGCCTGGAGTTGTGCCACAGAATAAGTACTGAGGGATAGTTTGAAGTCAAGGAAATCATGTCCCCAGGACAAGGGAATGATTGGCTAAGGGTGATTTGAGAGAGAGAGAGAAAAAAAAAGTTTTAAAGTCACATGAGCAAATATGAAGGTGTGTATCCCCCTGTAACATTCGATGTTCGAATTAATGTCCAGGGGAGGACGAGTTGCTGAGTGATCTGTATGATATGTTTTGAATATGTTGACTATTTAATATATGCTGTGGGGTGTTTGACTATGGTCCACTGTCTTTATCACATGTTAAGAAATAAATTGTACACATATTACAGATTGTATTGCAGTGCTAACTTGTATATTATTGTTATCTGTTCAAAATCTTGGAATCTGGTGTTTTTATTCATTTATCAACATCCCAAAACCTCATGTTTTGTACTAGTTGCTGGTCAGGTCTGTGGTCATAACAATAGGATTGATACCAGGAGGACATTTTGTGGGAGAGAGCTGAACCTTTGGATAGGAATTATGAATAAGAAGTCTCCCTTTTAAAGGGAAGAAAAGCAGATTCCCATTCCTTCACCCTATGTTCCTTAGAGTTCAGAAAAGATTTACAAGGATGTTGCCAGGATTGGAGGGCTTGAGCTAAAGGGAGAGGCTGAATAGACTGGAGCTGTTTTCCCTGGAGGATTGGAGGCTGAGGGGTGACCTTGTTGAGGTTTATAAAATCATGAGGGGCATGGATTGGGTGAATAGTCAAGATTTTTTTCCCCTGGGTAAGGGAGTCCAAAACTAGAGGTTTAAGGTGAGAGTGGAAAGATTTGAAAGGGACCTGAGGGACAACTTTTTCACACAGGGGATGGTATGTGTATGGAATGAGCTACCAGAGGAAGTGGTGGAGGCTGGTACATTTTAAAGGCATCTAGGTGGATATATGAATAGGAAGGGTTTGGAGGAATATGAGCTAAATGCTAGCAAATGGGTCTAGATTAATTTAGGATATCTGGTCGGCATGGACGAATTGGACCAAAGGGTCTGTTTCTCTGCTGTACATCTCTATGACTATATGACTCTAACTGTGCAGTTTTCTGATGCTTGTTGGAGCATCCTTGGAACTGCAAATACTCCGGCAGGTGGGGAGTATTCCATCCAACAGCTGCCTTGTGCCTTGTCGATGGTGGAAAAACTTTGGGAATCAGTGGATGAGTTACTCCGAGTGGAATGCTTCTGGCTGTAATAAAGTCATGAGTGAAAAAAAACCTTGTGAAAAGCAATAAAGTAGCTGCCCTTTCAAATGGAATTAATTGATCTCGTCAACATGTGCACGCTTCTCCACAATGTGGATTATTTTTGGCTTACAGTGACCCCAAGTAGCTTTATCACTGTCTACATCTGGGAGGTCTTGACGTTTTCTGAGGTACTCCTGTGTGGAAACTTATTTGACTGTGGCAGCTCAGAGCTCTGTGGTCCTTTGGGTAATGAGTCTCCAAGCACAAAAGGAAGCAATCCAGCAATGGTCATTTTCCAGTTCGGAAGACGGTGCAGATGTTGGAACATCATCCATCCATTCAGCTCCAGAACAGGAAAGAGGAAATGCAGAGAAGCACACACTCACACACGCAGGTATACACACACAGACACACACACTCACACACGCAGGTATACACACACTCACACACACACTCACACACGCAGGTATACTCACAGACACACACACTCACACACGCAGGTATACACACACTCACACACACAGTTATACACACACAGACACATACACACGCAAGTATACACACAATCACACACACACTCACACACGCAGGTATACACACACAGACACACACACTCACACACGCAGGTATATACACACACACTCACACACGCAGGTATACACTCAGACACACACACTCACACATGCAGGTATACACACACTCACACACACACAGACACACACACACACACACGCAGGTATACACACAATCACACACACACTCACGTATACACACACAGACACACACACACACGCAGGTATACACACACTCACTCACACACTCACACACACAGGTATATACACACACACACGCAGGTGTACACTCACAGACACACACACTCACACATGCAGGTATACACACACACACACACTCACACACGCAGGTATACACACACAGACACACAGACACACACACACGCAGGGATACACACACTCACACACGCAGGTATACACACACACACTCACACATGCAGGTATATACACACACACTCACACACGCAGGTATACACTCACAGACACACACACTCACACATGCAGGTATACACACACACATACACACACTCACACACGCAGGTATACACACACAGACACACAGACACACACGCACACATGCAGGTATACACACACAGACACACACACTCACACACGCAGGTATATGCACACACACACGCGCGGGTATACAACCACACACACACACACACACACACACACACACGTATATATGGATATACACAGACAGATACCACAAGCAAGCCAACACACACATGTACACATCCGCACAGATGCACACAGACTCTCATGACACATTCATGAGAGTCTCACACTCTGTCAATTGCACAGACTCAGATTCTCAGTCATGCTCACTCTCACACACAGAGACTCACTGATGAAACACTCACCCAGCTCCTGACAGAACAAGCTCCAGGTTAGCAGCAGTTGCTTTTGCCAACAACAAAATGACGGTCTTTGAGAGATGACGCACTGTCACAAAGAAGAGAAGGTGACTGAATTGTAGGTAGAGGGGTGGAGGCGGTAAAATGGGCATGGTGAAGGGGGCGGGGTGGGGGCGGGGTGAACACTGTGGGTGGAGAGGGAGAGGATGAACAGGGAGAGAGAAGAGGTGGTGTTGGAGATGGAGAGGGTACAGGCTGGGTGAGGGGTCTGCCAGGCAAGCTGTAGGTATTAGAACAGGTAAAGACAGGAGTAGAGCAGGAATCGGGAAGAATGTGTTTGTCAGTGAAGAGGGTATAATGGAGGAGGGAGGGGGGAGGAGTTGAGGTGGGAGATTATGGATTGAGAGGGAGAGAAGTCCCAGTGAGGGCAAAAGTTTTAAATGGTGAGCATATAGAAGGAGCAGAGTGGTGCAGATGGAGAGGGTGAGGTTGGGGAATTGGAGGTGATGAATGAGGAAGAGAGGGAAGGTGTGGGGGAAGGGGGATGGGTGGATCTGGAAGGGGTGGGTGAAATCCAGTGGTGGAGTGGAGGCCACCCGTCCTCCCAGGGGACACTGTGATCTGCTGACAGCTCAGATCAGACAGGAGGTCTGTTCCTTGGCCTGCCTGACCTCCATCATCAGCAGGACACTCAGCAACTTAAAACATCCACTCGGTCTTGGCACGAGGCAGGCTGCTGTGTGTATCCCAGACAATGAGACTGAAACAACACAAACTTGTAGTTTTAGCTGTCAAAGGAGCAGATTAGAAGACTAAATGAAACATTAATTTTACAAAAAGAAAAGCTTGCCAAAAAAACAGGAAACGGACTTGGAGGAAAAAACTGTGTGTGTGTATGTTTCCTGTGAGTGAAACGTAGCAACGGTGCTCCAGTTAAATGACCATGACACAGTCACAGGCTTGACCTGAATCTTCCAGGACATATAAATCCCCTTGTCCATCTTTTCCTTTAGATTTTGTCAATCAGAAACACAGTGTCACAGCTTAACTATGTCAGCCTTGCAGTCATAATTGTGGAACCATTGAAGAATACATACAACACAAACGGACACTTGGCCCATCGAATCTTTGCCAACTCTTTGAAGAGCAATACAGTTTGTCCCATTGCTTCCCTTTCCTCCGCACTTTCCTGCCATTTTCCTTTTCCTTCCAGTACTTAGTACATTCCTTTTGGAGAGTTATTTTTGAATCTGCCTCCACCACAGTCTCTCAGGCGGTGCATTCCAGATCGAAAACTCTCCCTCTCTGTGTTGTGCTTTTCCTCATATTTAAGGTAGATGTGACACATTGAATTATTCAGCCATCCAGAGGAATGAGCTCAACTTTAGCTGCACTTTCTTTAAAAGCATTTATAATTCCTTTGATAATCACCTTACATCTTTGCTTGCTGCCTAATAATGCCCGTGCCATTTGAAACACCTCTTTATTTAACTCCAGACCCTCCATGATTTCAAAAGCCTCCATCGAAATTTCTGCTTGGCCTTCTCTACTCTTAAGTAAAGTGATCCCAGTCTCCATAGTAACAATAATTCTTCATCCCTGGATGGAGCCATCCTCGCATCTGTAGGGAATCTAATAGGGTGACAAGGTGACTCAGTGGTTAGCACTACTGCCTCACAGCGCCAGGGACCTGGGTTCGATTCCCGGCTCAAGTGATTGTCTGTGTGGAGTTTGCACATTTTGCACATATCTCCCTGTGCAACTGGATTTCCTCCCATAATCCAAAGATGTGCAGGTGATTTGGCCATGCTAAATTGCCTATAGTGCTAGGTGCATTAGTTAAGGGAATGGGTCTGAGTGGGTTACTCTTTGGAGGGTTGGTGTGGACTTGTTGGGCCGAAGGGTCTGTTTCTATACTGTAGGTAATCTAATCTCTGTCCTGTATTGCCTCCAAGGCTTGTTTGTCCTTCCTAGTCTGGTACCCAGATACAGTAGTCCGAATGGAAATAAACTAATATTTCCCAGTGGTTTAGCCTAACTTCTCTTGTTCTATTTTTCCTCTATACTGTACCTCTGTCTGTAGAGCCTGAATCCCGTATGCTTCATTAGCTGCACTGTTAAACTTCCTGACAACTTTGAAGCTCCATAAATACCCCCAATATTCCCTTTAAAAATTATACTAGAGTAACCATAGAGGACACAGGATGACATTGGGTGGCACGGTGACTCAGTGGTCAGCACTGCTGTCTCACAGCGCCAGGGTCCCAGTTTGATGCCAGCCTCGGGTGACTGTCTGTGTGGAGTTTGCACATTCTCCCATTGCACATTCTGCGTGGGTTTCCTCCGGGTGCTCCAGTTTCCTCCCACAGTCCAAAGATGTGCAGGTCGGGTGGATTGGCCATGTTACATTACCGATAGTGTTCGGGGATATGTATGTTAGGTGCATTAGTCAGAGCTAAACGTAGAGTAGAAGGGGAATAGGTCTGGGTGGGTTACTCTTCGGACGGTCAGTGTGGACTAGTTGGGCCGAAGGGCCTGTTTCCACACTGTAGGCAATCTATGATTCTAGGATCTAACCATTGCCTCATTTCCTCTCCATCCTCTGTCATCTTCAATCTCAAAAACTATCACGAGTTGACCTCCAGTACAACACTCACACAGAACCTCTGCTCCTTTCTTCATCGGGCCCAGCACTAACATCAATACATCACCAGCCTTCAGTCCCCACATTCGAATGTCATCTTGACCCGGACACTCAGTTCCTAATCTGATACTTGAACTCGCAACTCTCTCATTCATTGACAAGAATGCAACCAGCTGGCCTAACTGGGGTACCCCCAGAGAATCAGCCCCATGCCTCCACAGAACCAGCCTGGTGCCTCAGAGGACCTGCCCAATGCCCCCAGGGAAGATGCTGGTGCACCTGAAGGAGTAATCCCAGAGCACCCAGGGTAGTAGGAGCTACCTTCTTGGATTAAGCTCCATCTGCTGTTACCATGGATTCAATGTGTTCTACTTCAGTAATGGTGAATTCTGCATGCTGTGAGCTAGGCACTGGCTATCCTGCACTCCTGAGGTGGTTGTATTTAGTCTGAACTGTCCTTTCTGTCAGTCTGCTACATCTCTGTTTCTGCCTGATGGAAGAGTTATTGTTGCCTAACTCTCTTTATTGACATCCTCCAATACTAAATACTGAGAGAGCTCTCCATGAGAACCCCTCTCATTCCCACACTTCACAGAGTCTTACAGGCATGTGACTGTCGGTGTCAGACTAACATCAGTATGGACATCATCATATCATTAGCATATCATTATCATATTCTTTCCCATGATGGGAGACACACAGACCTAGGACCAGACCACTCAAAGGTAGGAGTTACACAATGGGACCCTGCGGAATCCCCAATTTAGCAGATTCCAAAGGAAGTGCCCGGGAAGTTGAATTTTCAGCTCAGTGATTCTCTACAATGAGGAAATTTGGAGGCTTCCAATGAAATTAAATAAATGGTTACTTGGGAAATGTTGGACTATCCAACTTTTTTCAAAGTTCATTCACAGAATGACGCTGTCATTGGCTAGGCCAGCATTTATCGCCCAACCCAGAGGACAGTTAAGAGTCAACCACATTGCTCGGAGTCTGGAGTCACATGTAGGCCAGACTATTTTCACGATGACAGTTTCTGTCCCTAAAGGAGATTTCCAACAATAGTTTCATGAATTTTTATTGAATTCACATTCCACTATCTGCTGTGACAGGATTTGAATCTGGGTTCTCAGAACATTATCTCCTGCATGACTTGTGAGTAGCTGTTAAACTGACCCCATACTTATCACACATACAGCCAATTGTACCTTCCCAGATCCTTTGTACCACTTCACCCCCATAGACCTGTGCCTGATAACCACCTCTCACACTCTGCTCCCTGGACATAACATTCTTGCCCCACTCTGGACTCAACACCCCTATTAGCCCACTCTTGAGCTTGATTTCCCCCTTCCCTGCTCCAGACTCAATCTGCTTCCCCAAGGTGCCTTCCCTCACCCCTGACCAGCTTCCCCCCCAGCCCTTCCGCTGAAGACCTGCTACTCCCTTGCCCCATTCTAGACCATTGCTCCTTCACCCACCCACCCCCAGACTAGATCAGCACTTACCCCCTCCCCCCACTCCAAGCAGGACACATCACTCATGCCAACTTGCCCCCAGCTCCAGATGCAGTCTGCCTTCATGCCACCCCCTCCCAAGACTGACCTTCCCTGATCCCCTGCTGCCAGACACAAACCCCCACCCACACACCCCGGTCCCCCCTGCCTCCAACCAGGACTCAATCCCATCCTCCCCTGTCCCCTGCTGAATCCAATATCTCCTGCTTGTGGGCAAGCCCACATACCCGCAACACCGGGTCGCTGTAGTCATAATGCATTCAATCCAGCACCTACAGCCCACCCATTGGCACTTGAATCTGGCCCTGCAACTTTACTATAACCCTATAGGCTTACCATTAAACAGCAGCTGTCAGTGACAGTCCAGGAATCGGGACTTTTACATTCCAGCCCATGGTTATGATAAAGAGGATGACTCCCCTCTCCCCCAGTCCTGGCAATTCTGCATAATGAGGGACTAGTCAAAATGGAAGTATGGTTCCACATTTCAGAAGGGGCACTGAGCGATCTCCTGTCAGAAACACAGAGCTGTCTGGTTTCATTAAAACAGAACGATTGGAGTAGAAATCAGTGTGAGATTGCCAGGCATCAGAAAATCTTTCCCAATGGTTTCAGTGTAAAAGTGCAGAAGAATAGCAGGCTGATTGAAACATTGTGTGCTGCCCTCCCTCCCCATCAACCCTGGTATCGAATACCACTCGACACACTGCCTGCCTGCCTGTCTGATGTGTTCACTCCATCGGTATGTTGTATTTTCTGTATTGCTGCATTTGGGAGAGAAGTAGGAGGATCAATTAACTCATTGGACATTTCATCTCGAGGTTTCTAGTTATGTGCAGCACTCGGGGTTCCAACTGCGATTCCAAACTTTGGCAAAATATACCATACAGCAACAAGAGCTGAACGGATGTGACATTTCCTCACAAAAGGCCAATCCAATTCCTTTAGAATACAATAACTGCTCCACCAAAAATAACAATAGCCATTTGTACTGTCACACTTTTAATGCAATAAAATGTCCCAAGACACTTTGCAGGAACATTATAAAGTCAAACTTGACACAGAGCCAGATATGGAGATGCTAGACATGTATGGCTTGGCATCACAATCTACTCTTTACAATGAGGCTATTGATGTTTACATCTTTCCGAATTGGCAGCAGGGTCCTCTGTTAAACCTCTCATCTGAAAAGTGGCACCACTGACTGCACTGTTTCCTCAGCACTGACCCTCTGATAGTGCGGCACTCCCTCAGTACTGACCCTCTGACAGTGCAGCATTCCCTTCGTACTGACCCTCTGACAGTGCAGCACTCCCCCAGTACTGACTCTCTGTCAGCGCAGCGCTCCCTCAGTACTGACCCTCTGACAGTGCAGCACTCCCTCAGTACTGCCCCTCAGATAATGCAGCACTCCTTCAGTACTGACCCTCTGACAGTGCAGTGCTCCCTCAATACTGACCCGCTGACATTGCAGCACTCCCTCAGTACTACTCCTCTGACTGTGCAGTGCTCCCTCAGTACTGACCTTCTGACAGTGTGCTTCTCCCTCAGTACTGACCCTCTGATAGTGCAGCGCTCCCTCAATACTGACCCTCTTACAGTGTGGCACACCCTCAGTACTGACCCTCTGACAGTGCAGCATTCCCTCCGCACTGAAACAATAAAAATAGGGTCACATCTCTTTGGCATGTATTTCACTGGAGGGAAGGGTGAGAAAAATTTGTGATAAGAATGGAATTCTTTCCCTAGAGCAAGTACTACCTAACAATGTCGCCACTTCACATTTTACTTACGGACAGAAATACCCACTAAAAAATGCAATGCAAAGAAATGTGTGGCAGATTTGCTGTCTGATGTTAGTGAAGAAACCAGTCTGAGGGTCACAGTGGTGGATGACTGGGCCGAATTAGACGGCAGATAATGCCAATTTTAAGTTGAGACCAGGCTTGGGTTTTAAAAGCACCAAATTGATGAAGAGTGGGCAAACATCGGTTTAATGTATTGTGAAAGTGTGAGTTGTAAGAAGTGGTGTTTGGGCGTGGGGGCCAAGTATGAATGTAGGACAGAGCATCTGAGGAGAAAACGAGGAACATTCAGTGGAGCATTGACTTTGTGCTAATAGAGCATTCCAATCCCCTTCAGTCTTCTCTTCATCCACTAAAGGAGGTTTCAATATTTAAGTTTGTTGATAGCAACTTAAGCAATATCTTTGACCACATCATCCTTTTCAAGGCAATTAGGGATGGGTAACAAGTGCCAACCTAGCCAGAAATGCCTACATCCCATGAACAAAAAGCTACCCATCCTGAATTGCTGTACCTCTGGAATATTGACCAAGCATTTGAGCTTTTCCACAGCAAAGAATCTGCTGCAAATGTGTTGCTGGTCAAAGCACAGCAGGTTAGGCAGCATCTCAGGAATAGAGAATTCGACGTTTCGAGCATAAGCCCTTCATCAGGAATAAGAGAGAGAGAGCCAAGCCGGCTGAGATAAAAGGTAGGGAGGAGGGACTAGGGGGAGGGGCGATGGAGGTGGGATAGGTGGAAGGAGGTCAAGGTGAGGGTGATAGGCCGGAGTGGGGTGGGGGCGGAGAGGTCAGGAAGAGGATTGCAGGTTAGGAGGGCGGTGCTGAGTTGAGGGAACCGACTGAGACAAGGTGGGGGGAGGGGAAATGAGGACGCTGGAGAAATCTGAATTCATACCTTGTGGTTGGAGGGTTCCCTTGTTAAGATGGTCTGATATCTTGTTTCTCTCTTTCTTTCTCTCTACTGACTGAGGAAGTACTTCAGTTTGTATCTGTCTTCATGCCAACAATAGCTCTCTCATTAAAACCAATAGTGAAGTCTTGCAGATTTGAGAGTTTGTTGCTGTCCTGTGAAGTTACTGAGCTGTGGGACAATGATGTGATGTAATATGATAATGGACCATGAGGCTCCATGGAGAAAGTGGAGAGATCAAAATGTCAGGATTAGTTAAGCTAGATAAGAATCTTATTGACATCTATTTAGGAAGGCAATGGCCCAGTGGTATTATTGCTGAACTGTTAATCCTGGGACCAAGTGAAAAATCACACAACACCAGGTTATATTACAACAAGTTTAATTGGATGCACTAGCTCTCAGAGCGCTGCTCCTTTGTCAGGTGGTTGTGGTGTATAAGAATTTATAGCAAAAATTCTGTTTTTTAACTTTGTACACCCCAATCCTGCGAACATGTCTGAATCCTGCAGATGGTGGAATTTGTTTTCAATACAAATCCAGAATTAAATGTCAAATGATGACCATGAATCCATTGTTGACAAAACCCATCTGGTTCACTAGTGCCCTTAGGGAAGGAAACTGTCATCCTTACTTGGTTTGGCCTAAATGTGACTCCAGACCCACAGCCATGTGGTCGACTCTTGGTCACCCCCTGGGCAACTAGGGATGAGCAATGAATACTGGCCTAGCCAAGGACTCTCTCATTCTGAGTGAATCAAAAGGATCCAACAGCATAAAAAGGGTAACAAGTATTTGAGAGGAGCTTTGAGATTGAAAATATTTGCTTACCAACACACTGGATACTTATTTCAATAGAATTGAATAAGGAACAGTGGAGAATAAACTGTAACTGATAAGATTTTGAGGATTTCTTGGGCTGATTCCACATTGGCCTTCGCAAATGTTTTGTTGCGATGAGGTTTTCATCGTATCCTAACAACGTGCCCTGCCATTCCTTTCTTCTTGATCCAGCAGCTTATTAAACGTGCATTTACTATGAACTGCAGTGACTCTCAGTTGTAGTGAATTCCACATTCTGTCCACAAAAGAAGGACATTTGTCCTAATTCCTCACTGGATTGATTGGTATCTTATTATTAGTCTCTCCCACAATTAGCTGAAAATGTGTTGCTGGTTAAAGCACAGCAGGTTAGGCAGCATCGAAGGAACAGGAAATTCGACGTTTCGGGCATAAGCCCTTCATCAGGAATGGATGAAGGACTTATGCCCGAAACGTCGAATTTCCTGTACCTTGGATGCTGCCTAACCTGCTGTGCTTTAACCAGCAACACATTTTCAGCTGTGATCTCCAGCATCTGCAGACCTCATTTTTTTCTCTCCCACAATTAGGAACAGCTTCTGACAGCTTTTTGAATTTGTTCGTGGGACATGGCATCGCTGGTTAGGACAGCGTTTATTGTTCACTCTTAATTTCCCAGAGGGTCGTTGAGAGTCAGTTTCATCTTGTGGGTCTGGAGTCACATGCAGGCCAGTGGTTCCCTTCCCTGAAAGGAATTAGTGAATTGGCCAGGCTTTTTCAATAATCAACAATGGATTTGTTGTCATTAGACTCTTAATTCCAGATACTTAAATTCCAATTCCACCATCCACTGTGATGGGATTGGGGCCTGCATTCCCAGAATGTTACCTGGGTCTCTGGATTAATAGTCCTGATAATATCACGAAACCACTACCTCCCGCAGTTACCCTGCAGAATCCTTTCGATTCATGCTAGCACTTCAGAAACTGCCCAAAAGAAAATCTGGTCTTAAGAGTCTGATGATGACCATGAGTGCATTATGGACTGTTAGGGGAAACCCTATCTGGTTTACTAATGTGGCTGAGTTGGTTAAAGGGCCTGTGTGATAAACAGAAGATCCTAGATTCAAATCCTCATGGTGTCTGCCCCTCACTTTGCAGATCACTCATTTAAACTTCCTTCCAATGCCCCTTTACTGATCTAACCAGGGATCTAGTGATATTTGATAAGGCTGAATCTCCAAAGGACACCTGAGGATTGATTGTAATGAGCCAATGAACTCCTTTTCAGGGTCCCTGTGTCACTACCTCTGACCTAAGACAATTCCCACCTGCTCCAGAGGTGTGCAATAACATTTATATTTTGGTAAATATAAAAATAATATTGAAAAGCTCTGTCAGGTCACCATTTTGTCAGGAGTCTGTTGTTAGGGAAGGAGGGAGTTAGCTGGATTTTCAACAACATGAAAATATTCCTCTAAAGGCTGGACTGAGGGAAGAAAATTCCAGGGGAAGGGTCAACTATAAGGAGTAGGATGGTTTCTGGCTGGTATTTTTTGGAATTTTCATCTGATACAAGGCTGGGATTTAAGCCACTTTATCACTAGGCAGAGTGTCAGTGTCCAATCATTGTAGGGCTAAAGGTTTAAAATTTCTGGCCATATCTAGAGCACCTTGAAAATCAGGTTGGGCCACTTCTAATTGGTCAGTTTTCGAACAAAACAGGTGTAATTGCCCTATTTTTCAAAACCAAGGATTTTTATGTCTATTTGGCTTTGACTTGGTTGGTAGCACTCAGTATCTTAGAGCATAGGGCTAGGCTATTCAGCCCTATTTGACTTCTGTACTGGCTCTTAGGCACCATCTTTACAGCAGTGCACCCTATGTGTGGTATTTATCCATTTCTGACACCAAATGTCTCGCTCTGAGTGAGTTTATTAACTGAAGTTGTATTGTGAGATCGTTTTGGGAATTTAGCCTCTGGGATCTAGTTTAAGGCATTGAAAGTGGATGATATTTCATCTTAAATTTGAAGTCAGGTGAAAGACCAGTGGGGTTGTCTCACTGTGTAGTCAACCTAGCCTTACCAATTTTGGGTGAGTCCAACATTTGTTGACCATCCCTAACTGCCCTTGGAATGGCTAGCCAGGCCATTGCAAGGTACCGTTAAAAGTCAGCCATGTTGTTGTTGGTCTAGAATCCCAGGGTAAAGATAATAAATTTCCCTCTTTAACAGACATGAGTTAACCAGCTGGGTGTATCCCACAATGGTATAAATGGTAATGACTCGCTTTCAGTTCCAAATTTATTCATTGAATTCAAATTCCACCAGCTCATTAGCCTGGCCCCAGCTCATTAGCCTGGCCGTCCGGATGACTAATGACATTACCTGCACTTATAATCATTTGATCATGTTGTAATGTGTTCTTCAGGCCTTATTAGACTTCCTAATAACAATTAAAATAGTGCTCATTGTTACGCTGTCCAAGCAGCATGATCCAAAATGGCCTATCAGTGCTATCCAGTCCATCTCATGAAAGACTTTGGGATCTTTCTACGCAATATGCAGACATCCTGGAGGATGTGGTTTTGCACCAAATTAGCTTTAAATCAGAGGCATTGAGCAAACCTTTCAAACTGACTTTTGAGCGTTTTCATCCTGGGTGCCCTTTCCCTCAACTCTCTGCCACTGAGACAAGTATTCAAGAATTTGGGGGGTTTATTTTTGAGATTCACAGTGACACTCCAAGATAGGTCAAGGTGATTCACTGGATGTGTGATGGTACTTGGTAGAGAATGTCTTTATCAATGTCATGGACAAAATTTACGTGTTCCCTTTACTGCCATGATCAGCATATTTTGTACGTAGGTACATGTTTTCTACCCTTGGTGTGCAGACACCAAATAGGTTAATTTAATGTCAAACTTCCATGGGTTTCAAGAAAGAAAAATAATTTATTCTTTCTCAGTCGCTCCAATGCACGCGCGCGCACGCACACACACACAGACACACACACGTACACACACGCACAAAGAGACACAGACACAACACAAACATACAGACGTACACACAGCACACAGACACACGCGCGTACAGGCACATACACACAGAGACATAGACACAGACACACAAATACACATACATGCACGTACACACTCACAAAAAGAAGAAAAGATTTACAAGTTACTCTTATAAATCATGGCTAACACAGTCTGTGGTTTACGATCTCTGGTTTCCCCTGATTGTTTAAAGTTGAAGTGAGAGCCTTGTATCAAATCCTTAACACGTTGTGAGGTTTTCCTGCAGTCAGATTTCTCAGAGATTGATTCTCAGGTGAACTTTGACTAGAACAGGTTACATTCTCTGGCTGCCTGACATTGCACAGCTTGTTTCCAAGTCTAACTAACAAACCTGTTGTTATCATCTCAGCCAATATAATTACTGGGCAAGTCAGATCCCAGACTGAAATCTGGCTCGATGGATCGAGTGAGGTGGTCTTTTCACTGATACACTAGTGTGCAGTGCTGCATGTTTGCTTTTGGCAATAAAACAGTAGGTTATTTCACAAATACTAATGATAAAATAGAACAAAACAAGCCATTTGCATTTAATACAAGCTTAAAGATTTTGAAACGAATAGTAAAACAAAATTCCATTAATAGAGCATAAGACTATAAGATATAGGAACAGAAGTGGGCCTCTCAGTTATAGAGTCATGGAATGCTACAGCATGGAAACAGACCCTTTCGTCCAACCAGTCTATGTCAACCACAGTCCCAAAGTAAACTAGCCCCAACCACCTGCAGTTAGCCCATATCCCTCCAAACATTTCTTATTCACGTACTTATCTACATGTCTTTTAAACGTTGTAACTGGACCTGCATCCACTACTTTCTCTGGAAGTTCATTCCACACACGAACCAGTCTCTGTATAAAAAAATTGTCCCTCATATCTTTTTAAAATCTTTCTCCTCTCACCTTAAAAATATGCCTTCTGGTCTTGAAATCCCTCACCCGAAGGAAAAGACACATGCCATTCACCTTATCTACACCCCTCATTATTTTGTAAACCTTTATAAAGGCACTACCCAATCTCCTGTGTTCAAATGAAAAAGTCCCAGCCTATCCAACCTCTCCTTATAACTCACACCCTCCATTCTGGCAACATCCTGGTAAATCTCTTCCGAACTGTCTCCCGCTTACTGATATTAAATTTGCTCCACCATTCAGTGAGGACGTGGTTGATCTGAATATCCTCACTTTGCTACTTACCTTTCATACCAGGATTGGCAGGATTGGAGGGTTTGAGTTATGGGGAAGAGGCTGAATAGGCTGGGACTATTTTCCCTGGAGCGTCGGAGGCAGAGGGATGACCTAATATAGATTTATAAAATCATGAGGGACATGGTAAGGATGAATAGTCATGGTCTTTTCCCTGGGGTGGGGGGCTCCAGAACTAGAGGGCATAGGTTTAGGGTGAGAGAGGAAAGATTTGAAAGAGACCTAAGGAACAACTTTTTCACACAGAGGGTGGTACGTGTCTGGAATGAGCTGCCAGAAGAAGTGCTGAGGGCTGGTACACTTACAACTTTTAACAGGCATATGGATGGGTATATGAATAGGAAGGGTTTAGAGGGATATGAGCTAAATGCTGGCAAATAAGACTAGATTTATTTAGGATATCTGATCAGCATGGTCTGTTTCCGTGCTGTACATCTCTATAACTTTAAGTATATCCAAGACTGAGATAGACAGATTTTACATTAATAAAGGAATCAAGAGTTAGACAGAAAGACAGGAAAGTGGTGTTGCGGATTATTACATCAGCCATGATCTCACTGAATGGCAGAGTAAACTCGATAGAAAAGGAAGTAGGCTGTCCAGTGTGGTGGTTCAGTGGTTAGCACTGCTGCCTCACAGCGCCTGGGACCTGGGCTCGATTCCAGCCTTGGGTGACTGACTGTATAACGTTTGCATATTCCCCCCCATGTCTGCGTGGGTTTCCTCCCACGATCCAAAGATGTAGAGGCTTAGGTGGATTGGCCATGGGAAATGCAGGGGGCTATGGGGTAGGGATGTGGGTTTGGGTGGGATGTTCTTTGGAGGATCAGTGTAGTCTTGATGGGCCAAATGGCCTGCTTCCACACCGTAGGGATTCTATGAAACCTCTCCTCTCCCAGAGAAAAGAGAACTGGATGAACCTGAGGACAGAATAGGAGGATTTGTTGATAAGGAGCTGTGGATAGAGGCTTAAGTAGAGCTGAGACTCCACTCTGGGTCATGCTTGGGGCTGAATGATCTGTTTCTGTTCTGTGCAGGTAGAAGAGTGAGTGAGTGCTGAAATAAAATGTAAATTATTTTTCATTAAATAAAACAAGCAATAACGAGCTATGAAAGTAGTTCTCTCGGGGTCATCACTGAGCACATTGTCAATGACTAACGCAGAGCTTCCAATTATAGAATCCCTACAGTGTGGAAGCAAGCCATTTGGCCTATTGGTTCCATACTACGTCTCTGAAGAGCCTCACCCAGACCCATCCCATCCCTGTAACCCTACATTTCCCATGGCTAATCCCTCTAGCCCGCACATCCCTGGACACTATGGGCAAATTAGCATGGCCAATCCATTGCAGACACGGGGAGAATGTGCAAACTCCACACAGTTACCTGAGGGTGGAATCGAATCTAGTCCCTGTGCTGTGAGCCACCGTACCACCCCTATAAGTAAGTATAATGCGTGTAAAACAAAACCTTCCCTGACTTCAGTTGGAACAAACTCCGTTTGCTATGTGGAGCTAACTGCCACAAGACTTGTGGTGTCGATTTACAAAATATGAATTGGGAGGATGAGGAGGGAGTTAAGTTTAGCACAAACTATGATCGAGTTCCCAAAGACTGTATCTAACATGGAGCGGCTCCAGTCTGTAATGCACTGAACTTATTCCCTGCACCGATAAAATATGATACTCCTGGAGCAGTGTGCAGGGACACAGCTGCTGGGTGCAGTCTGACTGAGACTATGAATGGCAAGAGACACTCAGGAGCACAACAGTGAGAAAGGGGGTGGGGAGGGATTGTGGGGGTAAGGTTTAAGCCTCTGCATACCTGAACAGAACAGAATCTATAATTCATCTCTGTGCATCCTTCAAATACCAAACAGAGGTGAAACATTATTTATTGCATCAATAGCAAACAGCATCTGGTGCCCCACTTGTCCCTCTCTGTCTCTATAACCTCCTCCTCCCTACAATCCTCTGAAATCTCTGTGTTTCTCAATCTCTGCCCATTTACACATGATCCACTTCTTCATCCTAGTAGTTGTGGCTGTGCATCCAATCCATAAACACCAGAATTCACCCCTTGAATATTTCCACATCAAACTCAGCACTGTCTCTCCACTAGAGCAATACTTCTTGAGTACTGCCCTTCTGCCAATGCAATGCTCGCTCAGTATACCCCCGGCAATGCTGCATTCCCTCAGTACTGCCCCACTGACAGAATGCCTCAGTATACCCCCTGGCATTGCTGCACTCCCTCAGTACTGCCCCACTGACAGAATGTCGCTCTCTCAGCACTGCCTCACTGACAGAATGCCGCCCCCTCAGTATATCCCCTTGCAACGCTGCACTCCCTCAGTACTGCCCCACTGACAGAATGCCGCTCCCTCAGCACTGCCTCACTGACAGAATGCCGCCCCCTCAGTATACCCCCGGCATCGCTGCACTCCCTCAGTAATGCCCCACTGACAGAATGCCACTCCCTCAGTACTGCCCCACTGACAGAATGCCACTCCCTCAGTATATCCCCTGGCATTGCTGCACTCCCTCAGTGCTGCCCCACTGACAGAATGCCACTCCCTCGGTGCTGCCCCACTGACAGAATGCCGCCCCCTCAGTATACCCCCTGGCAAAGCTGCACTCCCTCAGCACTGCCTCACTGACAGAATGCTGCTCCCTCAGTATACCACCTGGCTTTGCTGCACTCCCTCAGTACTGCCCCAGTGACAGAGTGCCACTTCCTCAGCGCTGCCCCACTGACAGAATGCCACTCCCTCAGTATACCCCCTGGCATTGCTGCACTCCCTCAGTACTGCCCCACTCACAGAATGCCGCTCCCTCAGCACTTCCCCATTGACAGAATGCCGCCCCCTCAGTATATCCCCTGGCAATGCTGCACTCCCTCAGCACTGCCCCACTGATAGAAAGCCGCTCCCTCAGTACTGCACCTTCAACAGTGCAGCATTCCCTCAGTAATCCTGAAGTTATCTTGAGAATGTGACTTAAAAGGAGTTCTGGGATTTACACATTAATGAGCTGAAACTAGCAAAACCATTCTAAAAGATGAAAGACTTAATCTAAGTTTGTTTAATATATTTCAGTCACTTCTGTGTCTTATGGTCCTCTTCCACGACCACTTGATGAAGAAGCAGCCCTCTGAAAGCTAGTGCCTCCAAATGAACCTGTTGGACTATAACCTGGTGTAGGTGGTTTTAACTTTGTCTACCCCAGTCCAACACCAGCTCCACCAAATCTCAGTAATGTAGCTAGAGGGGCAATAGGGCTGCTTGCTCATTATAATCAGAATCCCTACAAAGAGGCCATTCAGCCCATCGAGTCTCCAAAGGGAATCCCAAGCATACCCAGCTCCCCACACTATCCGTGTGACCCCACATTTACCATGGTTAATCCACCTAGTCTACACATCCTCGGACACTACAGGCAATTTAGTATGGCCAATCCTCCTATCCCACACATTTCATTACAGAGAAATGACAGGTAGTGGTTTAACTTGAGGGTACTTGCCTAGTGGTATTAACACTGGATTATTAATCCGGGTCCCAGATTCAAATCTCACCACAGGCAGGTGGTAGAATTTGAAGAATATTTAAAATAAAATTAGGAATCAAGAGTCTAATGAAAACATCGTTGATTGTTGGTGAAAACCCATCTGGGATTTACTGTTGTCCTTTGGAAGGAAACTGCTGCCAATGTTTACGAGAGTTTAAAAAAAAATCAAAGGTGCAATATATTGACATTACTCTGTGTTTGCAAGGCACTCTGGCAAAACACAATGATTCCGAGGTTGCGATGAGGGAAGCAAGTTCTGCTGCAGCAGGAGCCTGAACCACAATCTTAAATCCTTGGATATGCGGTTTGTACCAGAATGCACAAGGTTTACAAAGGTTACAATGTTGTTCAAAATACAGGCAAGAAGGATAAATCTGATAACTAGAATCCAATTAGACTAAACAAATTAGTGAGAAAACTAGGCCCTGTTGCCAAAGACAATATTAATTCTCACTTGGAGAAAGACGTGTTAATAAGAGACAATCAGCACTGACTCATTAAAGGCACAAATCATATCTGTGACAAAGAAAAAAAGAGGGTTGAGGAAAGCAGCTACTGCATGGGGATTTTCAAAAGGCACTGAAACAAATGAGCACTTTTGATAAAATATCCAACAGCAGGAGATCCTCACATTGTTCGGCCTCAGACCAACCATGATCTCAATGAATTTGATCTGGTTTGAATGATTTCTGGTCCCTTGCATTTTACAGGGAAAATAACAGTAAAATACAGTGCAATAATCCCCACAACCTTGCACTGTTTTGAGTAGCTAAAGAATAGAAAGAGTAAAAAGATATGCCCTGAAAAAGGACTTACCTTCGTTCCACCACTTCCACCAGGAGTCTTGAGCTGACTCACCAGTCACACCCGCACTAGCTGCCCCACCACCCCTCCATCTCACCGCCATCTGTGCCAGACCTACCAATGTCAGAGTCACCCCTCCTTAGGTGCCATCTTTTCAGAGCTGGGCACAGCCCTACTGCCACCTCGATGAAACAGACAAAATAGGAGTTGGAGTAGGCCATTCGGCCTTTCAAACCTGCTCCACCAACCTGGCTGATCGTGCAGTTTCGGTTTCCCACTCCCGCTTTCTCTCCATACCTGTAACGTCAGGAGTCCCCAGCTCTGGGATACCACCTCGCCAACTCCAGGAGTCCATGCTCTGGGCCTACTGCAACCAGGAGTCCCCAGCTCTGGGATACCACCTCGCCAACTCCAGGAGTCCATGCTCTGGGCCTACTGCAACCAGGAGTCCCCAGCTCTGGGATACCACCTCGCCAACTCCAGGAGTCCATGCTCTGGGCCTACTGCAACCAGGAGTCCCCAGCTCTGGGATACCACCTCGCCAACTCCAGGAGTCCATGCTCTGGGCCTACTGCAACCAGGAGTCCCCAGCTCTGGGATACCACCTCGCCAACTCCAGGAGTCCATGCTCTGGGCCTACTGCAACCAGGAGTCCCC
Source organism: Hemiscyllium ocellatum (assembly GCF_020745735.1). Lineage (NCBI taxonomy): Eukaryota > Metazoa > Chordata > Chondrichthyes > Orectolobiformes > Hemiscylliidae > Hemiscyllium > Hemiscyllium ocellatum. The sequence goes on from NC_083416.1 coordinate 74,903,291, forward strand.
TGGCTCTGGGATACCACCTCGCCAACTCCAGGAGTCCATGCTCTGGGCCTACTGCAACCAGGAGTCCCCTGGCTCTGGAGTCAGGCCGGGCCGCTATGAGTCCTGCTGTGACTGCACTCCTCCGAGATGTCGCCTTGCCCGGGCCACCATTTTGACTAGTCCACTACTGCCGCTGCGTCCAATCACTGGAGGAGCTTTATATATTGAGTAAACCTGGGATCTAGGTTTATTCAATATATCGTATCAGTTGCATGACATTGTTACCTTTGCTTTAAATTCTGTGCCTTATGATCCTGCTCCACAGCTACTGATGAAGGAACAGCCCTTGAAAACTAGTGCGTCCAAATGAATCTGTTGGACTATAACCTGGTGTTGTGTGATTTTTGAAAAAATAAGTCAATGGGGGTAAGCTAGGATTGATATTGACACTACCAATTGTTATATGTAAATAGCCTGTCTTGGTTACAACCAGTACAATGTTGAAGTTCGTGGATGATACAACACATAGCAGCATCGTAAGTAGTGAGGAGGACAGTAGCAGATTTTAAAGCAGTCTTCAGGAGTGCGTAGAAACACTGTTGCAATGTTTCCACATCACGGATACAACTCAGTGTTAATAAATCATCATGTTTCCAGCCAATGGGAATACCAGACAAATCAGGCTGAATAAATCATAAATATTATTAGTTGTGATTTGCTTACTGTGGGCAGTTGATCACTGAACATATTCACATGTGACTGTTAATGTGGTTTTAACAAACACAAAGTTTATTAAAGCAAAAGAGAAACAAATAAACCAAAGAGACAATTTAAAAAGATCAATTCAGAAAGAGCAAAAAGAAAGAACCAACATTTTATCCTTTACTCCAATCCTCGTTCAACCTCAGTGAAGTATCACTCCTAACTTCACTCACATGGATTATCAATGAAAGATTCGGTTTTGAGGTGGATAGTACAACAGAGGGACCTCAGAATGCCCACCTACAGATCTCTGAAGGTGACACATGAGTAGATAGGGTGGTTATGGAAATGTTTAGGATACTTGGGTCTGAAAATAAGAACGTCAAATACAAATATAAGCAACAAAAATGCTGGAAATCACAACGGGTCAGGAAGCATCCACGGGGATCCACGGATTTCCAACATTTCTTGTTGCCTAGATTTTGCATTTGATGTTCTTATTTCCAGACCCAAGTATCCTAGACATTTCCCTTCCTGATGAAGGGCTTCTGCCCGAAATGTCGATTTTTCCTGCTCCTCAGATGCTGCCTGGCCTGCTGTGCTTCTCCAGCACCACTCTAATCTAGACTCTGATCTCCAGCATCTGCAGTACCCACATCTGTCTATTTCCATAACCACCCTATCTACTAATGTGTCACCTTCAGAGGTCTGTAGGTGAGCATTCTGAGGTCCCTCTGTTATAGTATCCACCCCCAAAATGGAATCTTTCATTGTTTCTCCATGTGAGTGAAGTTAGGAGTGATACTTCACTGAGGTCGAATGAGGGTTAAAGTGAGGGTTAAAGCATTGGTTCTGCAGATGCTGGAATCTGTATTGAAAACAAAAAAAAATGCTTGGAATCACAGCGGGTCAGGAAGCATCCTTGAAGATCCAAGGATTTCCAGCAATTTTTGTTTTCAGTACGGATTCCAGCACCTGTGGTAATTTACTCTGACAAAAACAAATCAGTCACACAAAAAGATTTCCCAATCTTTGGGTGGGTCTCAGCCGGAGCATCATTTCAATTCTGAGGAACAGACCTTGGGAAGAATGTCCAGACTCCAGAGTGGGCATGAAGGAGGTTTATTCGGATGTTAGCGGGGATGGGGCATTTCAATGATGTGGAGCAATTGTAGAAGCTGGGATTGTTCTCCTTAAAGCAGAGCTGGGCGGCACGGTGGCACAGTGGTTAGCACTGCTGCCTCACAGCGCCAGGGACCTGGGTTCAATTCCCGCCTCAGGCAACTGACTGTGTGGAGTTTGCACGTTCTCCCCGTGTCTGCGTGGGTTTCCTCCGGGTGCTCCGGTTTCCTCCCACAGTCACAAAGATGTGCGGGTCAGGTGAATTGGCCATGCTAAACTGCCCATAGTGTTAGGTAAGGGGTATATGTAGGGGTATGGGTGGGTTGCACTTCGGCGGGTCAGTGTGGACTTGTTGGGCCGAAGGGCCTGTTTCCACACTGTAAGTAATCTAATCCAAAAAGCCTAGTGGAGTTGTTCAAAATACTGAAGGGTTTGATGGATCACGTTGGAGAAAGTATCACCTCTGGCCTGCCAGAGATCATCAGTGTAAAATCACTGGCAAAAGTACTAGAGGGAAAATGAGAATGCTGTTTACCTTCTGATGTTTGGTTCTGATCTATTACTTGAATGGGTGGTGGAACCAGATTCCACAAGAGCATTCAAAAGATAATCAGATGCCTGAAGAGAACAAATTCTCAAGATTTTGGGGATAGCAGCTGGAATGTGGGACCTGCTGCAGGTTCCTGGCCTACCCTATTGTCAGTTTTAACAGCTTAAGTCAACAATAAGCAGCCGTGACCTAACCAGGTAGTCCATTGAGTTATTTAGCTTAAGTCACATGATTTCTTAGAAAGGCTGTTCACAGCTTTTTGTTCTAAATTATTTTCTGACTCTTTCCAAAGAAAAAGAACCAGACCTTCAAAGTGTGCGGGATCTACCATTCCATTAAAATATTATCATAAATTGACATTTGTAACTTGGACAGATTATCCAAAGAGCAGATGGACAGACCAAATGGTCATATTGTATGCAGTAAGGATCGATTATTCTAGAATGGTCATGACATTGGATGATCGTTATCCCCGAGCCCATCTTCATCTGAGGGTTACTTTACTGTTCTTTCTAAGAATAAATACCTCTTATTTTCAAAAACAACACACTAATAACAGGGTGCATTTTGCACTAGATGAATTGTTGACGCTTGTTCGATGGGCATTGTGACCTCTGTTTCTCATAATTCTTCCCTTTGATTTCATATGCTAGAATTTTGACAGTAAATTCTACTGTAATAGCTGTGAAATGAAATTGCATGCTCCACTGTAAATACTGGGAACATTCGGTTTTTAAGAGACACCGATATTCAAGAAAACCAAGAAAACTAATTTGGACAGCCTGTTTAAAGGGCAAGCATGGTGCACACAAAATGGCCACATTCTATACAGTCAGGTTTGATAATTCCATGACGCTAGGATCTGTTCTGTTACAGCACTCGGTAATTCTGGTGACACTGAGCTAGATAACCTATACCATGTGATAACCACCATTATCAAGAGGGAGAGTTTTTGGAAATAGCAAAGACTTTGGGGGTATAAAAGCAAAATAAAATTTTTAAAAGTTTCAATCAGATAGTTGCCAGTCTCCCTGGCAACTGTCTGAGGTTGAACCCTGTGTCAGATTTGACCCTGAGATGAGTTTCGGACTGTCACTAAGTATTCTCTGTAACATCACCTGATGAGATTGTAGCCTATTCTGATCTACTGTTGAAACTCCCATCGATGCCTTGGTTCCCTCTAGACTTGACTATTCTATCGCATTCCTGGCTAGCCTTCTCTTCGCACTCACTGAAGTTTATTCAAAACTCTGCTTCCTGGGTCCTAACTTCCCACCAATCCATAATCACCCACTGCTTGTGGTCTCAATGTCCTTTAATGGCTCCCAGTTAGAAAACGCCGTGATTCAAAAATTCTCTTTTCACGTCTCCTCCATGGCCTTAATACTTCTCTCTATCTCTGTAACCTCCTCCAGCCTCACAGACCTTCAATCCTGGCTTCTTGCGTATCCCCAGTTGTACTCGTTGCTCCAAGGTGGGCTGTACCTTTAGTGGCTAATATCACAAGACTTGGATTTGATTCCCTGACCCTCTTCAGACCTCCTTCCTCCTTTGAAGTGCTCCTTGCAAGTTGCCCTGCTGACCAAGTCATCTGCACTAATGTTTTGTCTTATGTAGCTCAATATCTCTTGTGAAGCCTCCTGGATGTTTCGCTGCATTAAAGGAGCTATATAGATGTAAGCTGTTGTTGTAGGGAAGACGGGAAAAGGAGTTTCTTTCTAAAATTTCCCTCCAATTCAAGGAAAATGGAAATAACCACTAGGTCTAGGAGCATCAGTCCTTCAATGTCACCAGACCTTATCAGCATTTCCTGCACTGTTTTTGTTTCAGATTCTGAAAAATAATTCTTGTGTGGGATGTGGGCAGCACTGGTAAGGCCAATTCTAATTGCCCATCTCTAACCACCCTTAAACTGAGTGGCATGCAAGGGCACATTGCTGTAGGTCTAGAGTCACGTGTAGGCCAGGCTGGGTAAGGATGGCAGATTTCCTTCCCTAAAGGGGTATTAGTGAACCACTGGGAATTATTACAACAATCGATTTCAGCATGCTTAGTATTTTTGCTTTAGGAAATAAAGTAAATCAAATGGGTGCGACTGGGTTGGATTTTGGGTGAAGTGGGGGAGGTCATCTATTTGCCAGTGACTGGCACAGCGGCTAGCAATGCAGCCTCACAGTACCAAAGACCAAGGTTTGATTCCAGCCCTGGGCAACTGACTGTGTAGAGATTGCACATTCTCTCCATGTCTGCATGGGTCTCCTCCCACAGTCCAAAGATGTGCAGGTTTGGTGGATTGGCCATGTTAAGCTGCCCAAGTTCTCTAGGGGTGTGCAGGCGATGTGGATTAGCCAAGGGAAATACAGGGGTAGGATAGGGGGTTGGGTCTGGGTCAGATGGCCTTCAGAGTGTCGGTGAGGATTTAATGGGCCGAACGACCTGGTTCCACACTGTAGGGATTCTACGACTGCAACTTCATTCAGAGTAATTATGAAAGAGACCGGATAATATTGAAAGTTAAATAAAAATACCTACAACTGCGAAGTGTTAGTTTTGGTCTCGTAAGAAGGAATTAAGACCAGATTAAAGACAATCACAGGGTAATACAGTAACACAGGGAAGAGGTAGTTCATGTGCAAACTCAACATTTTCCCTTGAAATGAAAGAGCAGAATGAATCCACCCTGCATAGTGAAATAAAACTTCATCAAATGTTAAGAACAAGTTTGAGTTAATAACCCAGGAAGAATATGAGAGACAAAAATTGAGAAAATAGAAAAAAGTGAAGTGTGAGGTAAAGAGGGGATCCAAGAAAAGATTATCATCCAACATTAAGTGGCGCCCTGAAATATTTTATAAACACACAATGTATAAATTATCATCCAAGAAAAATTGAACCTATGAAGGACCCAAGGGAAAATGCTTGTGCAGAGGGAGCAAATTTGGCGGGATAATTACATTAATATGTTATATTTATCTTCACAAGGAAAGCATTGATTGGATTGAAAGGGGAATGGAAATTATTGACTGACTTGTACAGTACAGTTTCTCAAATCCAGCATCCTCGCAACCGAAATTGTGATGGATGTCATAACTTGCTGGCTGTCAGAAAGAAAATCAGAATTCAGATTAGAATGGCATAACCCAGTGAATAGAGTACGCAGAAGTATCAACCAATACGATTGCAAAGCATCTTAGTTTAATGGCCAGTTTGCTTCTGTTATTCATTCAATTGTCATGCATCAGATTGAATATCTCTTTAACACTCCCTTCCCCTACATCAGTGCAACTAGTTTAAAATGAGAAAAAATCAACGAAAGAATGTAGAAGCAAATTCTTGCAAATGCTGGAATCTGTACTGAAAACAAAAAAATGCTGGAGATCACAGCGAGCCAGGTAACAGCAATGGTAAGAGAGCAAGTCAACATGCTCTCTTCCTGTCTCTTCAGCTCTGGAGAAAAGTCATCTAGACTTAAAACAAAGGATTTCTTTCTCTCGATGGATGTTGCCTGGCCATCTGTGATCTCCAGCATTTTGTTGTGGTTCTGTTCGCCGAGCTGGGAATTTGTGTTGCAGACGTTTCGTCCCCTGTCAAGGTGACATCCCCAGTGCTTGGGAGCCTCCTGTGAAGCGCCTCTGTGATGTTTCCTCAGGCATTCAACTGGAAACGGCAGATTCAAACCACTACAAATGCCGGAGGAAAGATCACAGAAGTGCTTCACAGGAGGCTCCCAAGCACTGAGGATGTCACCTAGACAGGGGACGAAGCGTCTGCAACACAAATTCCCAGCTCGGTGAACAGAACCACAACAACGAGCACCCGAGCTACAAATCTTCTCCAGCACTTTTGTTTTCAATAGAAAAGGTGTCCAGGACAGCACCAGTTTTTTGAGTAGCTGGATTTGGTCACATGTACCTATAGATTGAAATGACGTGCTGAAAAGATAAGCATTAGAAAGCTGGTAAGTTACCTGGCCAAGATGGAATAGAACTAGGAGAAAGTGAGGACTGCAGATGCTGGAGATCAGAGCCGAAAAATGTGTTGCTGGAAAAGCGCAGCAGGTCAGGCAACATCAAAGGAGCAGGAGAATCGACGTTTCGGGCATAAACCCTTCTTCAGGAATGAGGAAGGTGTGCCAAGCAGGCTAAGATAAAAGATAGGGAAGAGGGACTTGGGGGAGGGGCTTTGGGAATGCGATAGGTGGAAGGAGGTTAAGGTGAGGGTGATAGGCCGGAGAGGGGTTGGGGGGGCGGAGAGGTCGGGAAGAAGATTGCAGGTCAAGGAGGTGGTGCTGAGTCCGAGGGTTGGGACTGAGAAAAGGTGGGGGAGGGGAAATGAGGAAGGTGGAGAAATCTGCATTCATCCCTTGTGGTTGAAGGGTTCCTAAGCAGAAGATGAGGTGCTCTTCCTCCAGGCGTCATGTTGCCATGGTCTGGTGATGGAGGAGGCCAAGGACCTGCATGTCCTTGGCGGAGTGGGAGGGGGAGTTAAAGTGTTCAGCCACGGAGTGGTTGGGTTGGTTGGTGCGGGTGTTCCAGAGGTGTTCCCTGAAACATTCCGCAAGTAGGCGACCTGACTCCCCAATGTAGAGGAGGCCACATCGGGTGCAGCGGATGCAGTAAATGATGTGTGTGGAGGTACAGGTGAATTTGTGATGGATATGGAAGGATCCCTTGGGCCTTGGAGGGAAGTGAGGGGGGAGGTGTGGGCGCAAGTTTTGCATTTCTTGTGGTTGCAGGGGAAGGTGCCGGGAGTGGAGGTTGGGTTGGTGGGGGGGTGTGGACCTGACGAAGGAGTCACGGAGGGAGTGGTCTTTCCGGAACGCTGATATGGGAGGGGAGGGAAATGTATCCCTGGTGATCGGGTCTGTTTGGAGGATTCTAAGTTGTTGAAAGCTGTTGTCCACAAATACTTCAATGTTTGTTAGGTGCAGCAGTAGTGTCTGAGAATTCAAGAATTGTGAATCTTGTATCATTATTCTCACTCTGGAACCTAATACAGGGCAATTTCAATTATTTAAACAACACGGACAGGGAGTATTTCGTTTGGATAATAAAACGTTCAGGTAATCGAATGCTGGATAACGCAATTTAGCCAAGCATCGGGACATTGCGACCTTGTCTGGATAATCTAAAATTTGGATAATCAAATGCTGGATAATCAAAGCTCTTCTGTGTGAAATTCTCAAATGCCATCAACTTATGATCACAACTGTGCATGTTGTGTGTTTGAGAGGAACAGGTGACTTTGAACTAATGCTTTCTTAATCTCTCACCTCATGTTTGATTCTGTAATGAACTAATGGAAAGTGATTGATGGTGTCCATAAACTACTGTGGTTACCTGGATGGTAGCAGGTGATCTTGATGGATCTTGTTACTTTATTCACTTTCATTTGTATGTTCCAACAACATCCGTCACAGGAAGTGATTTTTATGCTCATCGTTCAGATAACTACAACAAGAATTTGCATTTATGTATTATCTTTGATGAGAATAAATTGTCTCAAATCCATGTAACAAACTGAAGATTGACTGTAAGCCAATGAAAGAGTTATTGAAACAAGTCGTTAAAAGCAAGAATAAAGAGTTGGGTTTTAGAGATTATTTTAAAGGAGAGGAGAGAGAGAGAGAGAGAGACAAAGAGATCTAGGGATGGAGTTGCCGAAACTGGTTGGATACATTCCAGTGGGTGCCATCACATGACTGTCCTCACACTCCTGCTATTGGTCATCCAACAGGTCACCCACACAACATCCCACTTTCACACAGCCAATCAGAAAGTGAGTGGATTCTTCATTGCTCTGATTGGATGATTTTGGAGGTACTTCAAATGCCCTTTGCCCCACCCCCATCTCAGACACTTTTCTTTCAATCTCAAAATCATTCTAGGAAATGTTTCTTAAAGCACAATTGTGATGGATCCTAAGATTGTTCCCTATATCTCGATAGCAGCAGTGACCTGGAGATTATTTATTAATTCTGAGAGATTCCATCAGAATCCAATTGAAAACCTCTGCAGACGAAAGCACCATCATGTTTTAAAAATTAAAATAAAGGATTCTCAAAAAGAGCAGAAGTGAAGGAGCACAAAGATCTCCAGAGATGTAGGGTTGGCAAGGGTTATAGAGAGAGAGTCGTAGAGTTTGAACAGCCCTTCGGTCCATCATATCTTTACTGTTCTTTAATTCTAATTCTATTTTCCAGCACTTAACCCTGTATGCCAGGACATCTCAAGTGCTCATCTAAATGCTTCATAATGTCTTGACAGTTACTTGATAGATCACAGAAACATAGAATCCCGCTGTGCTGCCATTCAGCCCACTGAGTCTGCACTGACCCTCCAAAGATATCCCACTCATACCCACTTTATCCCGGCAACCTCACATTTCCCATGGCTAGCCTGCACATTCCTGCACACTATGGGGCAACTTAGCATGGCCAATCCATCAAACCTGCACATCTTCGGATTATGGGACAAAAGCAGAGCATCCGCCAGAAACCCACAGGGAGAGCATACAAACTCCACAGTCAGCTAAGGGTGGAATCAAACTGGGTCCCTGGTGCTGTGAGGCCATGGGTTAGGGTGGGGGGTAGGGATGGGTGAGGCCATGTAGGTATTTAAAAATAAGGGTGAGAGTTTTAAGAACTTGACGTTACTGTAGTGGGAGTTAATACAGGTGGTTGGTAATACAGGTGAGCATGTTGGTGGGGCGGGAGGTGATGTGGTGACAGTGGGAGCAGGTTAGAGTGTGGGCATCACAGACCTACCTCAAGTGAAGTTTACAAATGGGAGGAAGGTGAGAATCCTGCCAGGACTGTATTGAAATGGCTGAGCCTGGAGCTCACAAAAGCCGGGAGAACACCTTCAGCAGCAGATGAAGAAACAGTGACAGAAAAATAGACACCAGTGGTGGAGATGGTAGGTCCTGGTGAAGACCAGGAGAAACTGTCTCAACATTGCAGAGAATTTGAAGGTTGAAAATAGTTTGGATAACCTGAGACAGCGGCTCGGAAGGCGGAGGTATTGATTTTCTCCAGTCCTTAGGATGACTTTGGGGATGAAAAGACTCCAAAGTGACAGCAAGTAGCTTGAGTAAGTGGAGTGAGGAGACTGATTCAGGTGAAGTGACACACAGGCCCAACCTATAATATCCACATGGGATTTGATAAGAGTTCTGTACTATCTCCATTAATTAGATTTTGAGGGACAACTGTGCATCAGTGATTGTTTCCTGATCTCTGAGTTACAAGTCAAGTTCCACTCCATAACTTTGATCACACAATCCACACTGAGGCTAAATGTTATTGAGGGAATGCTGCACTGTCGGCGGCAATGTCTTTCAGGTGAGGCATTAAACTCGGCTCCGTCTGACCCCTCAGAGTGGGGTTGGGAAATATCCCACCGCCTCGCTATTGCAAAGTGGGTTCTCCCATGTGTTCAGATTAACCCTGTACACCACATTGGGGTAACGATATCACAGCTACCTGTGACAACCTGCTAGTGCACAGGCTGGCTGCCGTGTCTCCCATCTTCTTCACAAATAGTGACATCAATGAAAAAACATTCTTCACTGGCCATAGAGCACTTTGTGACATCCTGAAAGGTGCTATATAAATGCACGTCTTCCTTTTTTTTCTTCTTCCACAGAGATGTGTGAGCCCCTTGACTACATCCTTGCCAGGTGCCCACGGCAACAGAAGCCTGCGCAGGAATGAGAAGGACAGATGCAGTGTGTGTCAGGTTGCCAACTTTGGTTGGATGTGTTTCCTTGAGGTTTCATCCAGTGCCCTCCCACCTCCAACCAGCCCACCTCACCCCATCTCCGATTTCTCTTCCACCTGATAAACCAAAAACCATCCAAAGCAGGCACAGAGTTTGTCTTTTTCTTTCAAAGCCCTGGTGCATTTTCTTGCCAGTTTGGTCAAAGCAGTGTCCAGGAACTGAATCCTTAATTCTTGTAGACTCCAGGACAATCCTGGAGAGTTGGCAGCGCTCGGCATGTATCCCAGCTGGTAGAGATATCCCCTTCCTGAAAATTAGCTTCTTTTCGAAAATAAATTGGCCAATTGATTTGGTTAGGTTTGTGAGCTCTGTTATTCCAGGCTGCCCCATGTGGGTGTAATTACTCCTGGGGTGTGCGTGTGTGATCTTCATCTGTTTACATTTGAGATGAATTTCCAGAAGCTTCCGCTCCAGACTGCGTCAAAGTGGGCTCAGATTAGTGGAACAATGAACAGCTAGCTGGAAGTCTGTGGTTCTGAACTGCTTCTCTATTCGCTTTAAGACCCAGTGACAACGATATAGAGGCCAGAAACCATCCTCCATTGCTCCAGACAGAATCAGTGAGAAGAGAGTGGAAACCCTAACCCTAACCCTAACCCGAGTCAACAAGTGTGATGCTGGAAAAGCACAGCCGGTCAGGCTGCATCCAAGGAGCAGGAGAGTCGATGTTTCAGGCAAAAGCTCTTCATCAGGAATGTTGGGGGTCCCAAGGGGGCTAGAAGATAAATGGGGGGGGGGGGAGCGGTAGTAGGGCTGGGGGGAAACCCACATCACCCATTTCTACCTCTTACTCAAAATTCACAAACATGTCTGCCCCGGTCAACCCGTCGTCTCAGCCTGCTCCTGTCCCACCGAACCTATCTGCGCGTACCTTGACTCCGATGTCCCCTTTGGTCCAGTATCTCCCCACATACATTCGGGACACCACCCACAACCTCCGCCGCCTCCATGATGTTCAGTTCCCTGGCTCCCCAATGCCTCGTCTTCGCCATGGACACCCGGTCTCTATACGCATCCACCTGCCATGACAAAGGCCTCCAAACACTCCGTTTCTTCCTCTCCCACCGGCCCAACCAGTACCCTTCCACCAGCACATTCATTCGACTGACTGAACTGGTCCTCACCCTCAACAATTTCTCCTTCAAATCCTACCACCTCCTTCTCCCCCCAGCATCAACCCCATCCCATTTATCTCTCAGCCCCCTTGGGCCCCTACCCCCCCAACATTCCTGATGAAGGACTTTTGCCCAAAATGTCGACTCTCCTGCCTCTCGGATGCTGCCTGACCAGCTGTGCTTTTCCAGCGCCACACGTTTTGACTGATCTCCAGCATCTGCAGTCTTCACTTTCTCCTAACCCTAACCCTAACCCAGTTCGCCATCCCTGGACTGGAGAGGGAGGAGATTATGCTTCAGCGGTACAGTGCTTTAGTTATAACCCATCTGGAGTGTGAGTGGGAATCCTGCAGAACAACGATGATGCTCACTCGCGTCAAGGATCCAAGTGTGGAGTTTTTCAGCTTTGGAGAGGTTGTTGTGTTGCAGTTGGTTATGGCTGATCTGGAGTCGCTTACCATCCGCTGCAGGTACATCAGAGGAATATGCACTTTAGCCGTATAATGACACATCTTACATAATGTAGAGGTTCCGGTGTTGGAATTGGGTTGGACAAAGTTAAAAATCACGCAACACCAGGTTATAGTCCAACAGATTTATTTGGAAACACTCGCTTTTGCAGCACTGCTCCTTCATCAGGAGACTCGTGGGGCAGGATCATAAGACACAGAATTTATAGCAAAAGATCACAGTGTCATGCAATTAAAACGAAAGATTGAACACCTTACATAGCCATCAACTCGTGTGATGGGACTTGAGCATAGATCTTATGTGAAAGACCTGCATTTATATAGCACCACAGCCCATCTGGGGTGCCAACTGAACAGGTGGATACAACCGTGACAGAAGGAATTTAAATTAAGGAAATATGAGGGTATTCACTTTGAACGTAAGAAACAAAAAAATCTGTATTTTCTTAATGATGAAGGGTTTGGAGTTGTGGAGGGGCAGGGAATTGTGGGTGTCCATTGGTGTGAATCACTTAAAATGCACGTAGAGGTACACAAATTGGCCATAAAGGCAAATGGAATGTTGGGCTTTTCCTCAAAGGGGGGGTCTGGAATAAAAGAAACGTACTGGAGTTTCAAGTATTTCAAAGGAATTAGCAACAAAAACGATAGATGCATTGGTAAAAATCTTCCAAATTCTGGAAAAGTCTCAGAGATTTGGAAAACTACCCTTATTCAAGAAGAAGACAGTTACAAGGAATTATCGGCCAGTTAATTTAACATTGCTATTGAATAGAATAGAAATTTATTCTCGTGCGTATTTGTACATGAAAAATACAGTGATAGGTTTTATAAGTCACCCCACTGTGGTGCCTACATCATTGACAGAAGTTATGTACCATAGTAGAGAGTTGGTTTAGCTTAGTTGGCTGCATTGTTGCTTTGCAGAGCAGTGTGGGTTCAATTCCCATTTTGGGGTTATCATAAAGGACTCTCCTTCCCAACCTCTTCCCTCCTTGAGGTCTGGTGGCCCTCAGGTTAATTAACCACTAGTCGCTTCTCTGTAATGAGGGAGCAGCCCTTATGGTCTGGTAAGCGACACAACAACATAATAATAAAAAAAGAAAATTAAGACATTGTTCAGTTGAGTTAATGGCTCCTGGGCTCGGGGTAAGGTGGAATGACCTGAAGATGCAGCTGGCATGTGACTACAATTCCAGGCCGGTGGAATACTGGGCCGGAAGCCTCTGCTTAAGATGATCGCCATTCCTGGATGCCTAAGGGAAAGACAATGGAACGAGGACATGCCACAACCCAAAGGACTGGCCACACTCCCATACATCAGGAGCATTTCTGAACTGACAGCCAGACTACTGCAACCACTAGGACTCATAACAGCACACAAACCAATAGCCACTCTCAGACAACAACTCACCAGGACAAAGGACACGATACCCAGCATGAGCAAAACCAATGTAGTGTACAAAATCCCATGCAAGGACTGCACAAAACACTACATAGGACAAACAGGAAGACAGCTAACAATCCGCATCCATGAACACCAACTAGCCACGAAACGACACGACCAGCTATCCTTAGTAGCCACACATGCAGATGACAAGCAACATGAATTCGACTGGGACAACACTACTATTATAGGACAAGCCAAACAGAGAACAGCCAGGGAATTCCTCGAGGCATGGCACTCATCCACAGATTCAATCAATAAGCACATCAGCCTGGACCCAATATACCGACTACTGCAGCGGACAGCAGGAACTGACAACTGGAAGCGGCAGATACAAACCATTACAAATGTCGGAGGAAAGATCACAGAAGCGCTTCACAGGAGGCTTCCAAGCACTGAGGATGTCACCTAGACAGGGGATGAAACGTCTGCCACACAACTTCCCAGCTCGGCGAACAGAACCACAACAACGAGCACCCGAGCTACAAATCCTCTCCCAAACTTTGAATAAAGGAAAGCATACCAAACTCCTTCTTCACTATCTTATCTCCCTGTGACTCCACTTTCAAGGAGCTATGAACCTACGACTCCAAGGTCTCTTTGTCCAGCAACACTCCCTAGGACCTTACCATTAAGTGTATAAGTCCTGCTAAGATTTGCTTTCCCAAAATGCAGCACCTCACAAATGAATTAAACTCCATCTGCCACTTCTCAGCCCATTGGCCCATCTGAACAAGATCCTGTTGTAATCTGAGGTAACCCTCTTTGCTGTCCACTACACCTCCAATTTTGGTGTCATCTGCAAACTTACTAACTGTACCTTTTATGCTCGTATCCAAATAATTTATGTAAATGACAAAAATAGAGGGCCCAGCACCGATCCTTGTGGCACTCCACTGGTCACAGGCCTCCAGTCTGAAAAACAACCCTCCACCACCACCCTCTGTCTTCTACCTTTGAGCCAGTTCTATATCCAAATGGCTAGTTCACCCTGTATTCCATGAGATCTAACCTTGCTAATCAGTCTCCCATGGGGAACCTTGTCAAATGCCTTACTGAAGTCCATATAGATCACATCTACTGCTGTGCCTTCATCAATCTTCTTTGTTACTTTTTCAAAAACTCAATCAAGTTTGTGAGACATGATTTCCCACGCACAAAGCCATGTTGACTATCCCTAATCAGTTCTTACCTTTCCAAATACATGTACATCCTGTCCCTCAGTATTCCCTCCAACAACTTGCCCACCACCGAGTTCAGGCTCACTGGTCTATAAGTAACCCCACTCCGGCCTATCACCCTCACCTTGACCTCCTTCCACCTATCCCACCTCCATCGCCCCTCCCCCTAGTCCCTCTCCCTACCTTTTATCTTAGCCTGCTTGGCTCTCTCTCTCTTATTCCTGATGAAGGGCTTATGCTCGAAACGTCGAACTCTCTATTCCTGAGATGCTGCCTGGCCTGCTGTGCTTTGACCAGCAACACATTTGCATCACTGGTCTATAGTTCCCTGGCTTGTCTTTACCGCCCTTCTTAAACAGTGGCACCACGTTTGTCAACCTCCAGTCTTCCGGCATCTCACCTGTGACTATCGATGATACAAATATCTCAGCAAGAGGCCCAGCAATCACTTCTCTAGCTTCCCACAGAGTTCTCGGGTACACCTGATAAGGTCCTGGGATTTATCCACCTTTAACCGTTTCAAGGTATCCAGCACTTCCTCCTCTGTAATTTGTACATTTTACAAGATGTCACCATCTATTTCCCTACAGTCTCTATCTTCCTTATCCTTTTCCACAGTAAATACTGCTGCAAAATATTCATTTAGTATCTCCTCCATTTTCTGTGGCTCCACACAAAGGCCGCCTTGCTGATCTTTGAGGGACCCCATTCTCTCCCTTTTGTCCTTAACATATTTGTAAAAACCGTTTGGATTCTCCTTAATTGTACTTGCCAATGCTATCTCATGTCCCTGTTTTGCCCTCCTGATTTCCCTCTTAAGTATACTCCTACTTTCTTTATCCTCTTCTAAGGATTCACTCGATCTATCTGTCTGTACCTGACATATGCTCCCTTCTTTTTCTTAACCAAACCCTCAATTTCTTTAGTCATCCAGCATTCCCTATACCTACCAGCCTTCCCTTTAACCCTGATAGGAATATACTTTCTCTGAATTCTTGTTATCTCATTTCTGAAGGCTTCCCATTTTCCAGCCGTCCCTTTACCTGCAAACATCTGCCTCCAATCAGCTTTCAAAAGTTCTTGCCTAATACCATCAAAATTGGCCTTTCTCCAATTTACAACTTCAACTTTTAGATCTGGTCTATCCTTTTCCATCACTATTTTAAAATGAATAGAATTATGGTCGCTGGCCCCAAATTTTCCCCCACTGACACCTCAGTCACCTGCCCTGCCTTATTTCCTAAGAGTAGGTCAAGTTTTGCACCTTCTCTAGTAGGTACATCCACACACTGAATCAGAAAATTGTCTTGTACACACTTAAGAAATTCCTCTCCATCTAAACCTTTAACACTATGGCAGTCCCAGTCGATGTTTGGAAAGTTAAAATCCCCTACCATAACTATCCTATTATTCTTACAGATAGCTGAGATCTCCTTACAAGTTTGTTTCTCAATTTCCCTCTGACTGTTGGGGGGTTTATAATACAATCCCAATAAGGTGATCATCCCTTTCTTATTTCTCAGTTCCATCTCAGTTTTCCTGGATGTATTTCCAGGAATATCCTCCCTCAGCACAGCTGTAATTGCTGTTACGTCTTATGATGTTACGGTCTTATGAGAATATGGAATTTGGAAATCGGTCAGCCAGGAGGGGAAACATGAGGGCCGAATGGCCTATTCCTATCCTGAGTTTATGTGTAAAATGGGAAAAGACTCTTCAATTGTACAAACAGGTTGGTGCAATCCTACCTGGTTCAACTGTATTTGTTTCTGTGAATGCACCATTGGTAGGTTAGGAAGGAGAAACAGTGATGGAGTGATAATGTCACTGGACGGGCAATGAGAGTCCTAGACTAATGATCTGAGGGCATGGGTTCAAATGCCACAGAGTCAAATTTGAATTCATTAAAAACTATCTGGACTGAGGAAAGCAAGTGTAACAATAATCATGTAACTATTGTGTTTGTCATCAGTACTCATTGAGGATGTCTTTCAAGGATGGAGATCAGCAATCCTTATCTAGTCTGGCCTACACGTGACTCCCGACCATCAAGTTGTGACTGGTCTCTTAACCATCCTTCTGAGATGGCCTAAAAAGCCACTCAGTTCATGGTCAGTCAGAGATTGACAATAAATGTTGACCTTGCGAGTGATACCCGCATCCTGTGAATGGGAAAAACTCTGTATACAGCTTTGTGAGGCTGTAGCATCATCTCACCAGAGTGTCATTAGACACTTACTGATTCAAATGTTGAGGAAAGATTGCATGGACTAGACTTCCACTGCCTTCAGTCGAAGGGGCATTCTCATCAAAGTGTCCAGGGCAAGAAAATAAGATAACAGGATAGATCTAGAGAACGACTTCCTCTTGAACGAAGCTCATAACATAGAAAACACAACTTTAAAATTACAGCTAGGCCATTCAGGAAGCACCACGCCACCCAAAGGGCTGTGGAAATCTGGGACAGTCATTTCCAAAAGGTGTTGAGTCCTGCTCCCAATTGGAAAAGACAAAAACTGGGATTTATTGGCTGAATTTTCCTTAGATTGATCATTACTTGTTGTATAGGCGAAGTCAAGGAAACAGACGTTTTACTGGAGGAGGGAACTGTTTTGATGAAGGAAGTAAGGTGAACTGTCTCCACTTATAGGATGGTCAACAACCAGAGAATACAGATTTAAGCTCATTGGCAAAGCAGACGATGAGGAAACTAATATCTCCCATGTTGGGAGTTGTTGGGCACTGGATTCCAATGCCTTAAGTGGTGGAGGGAACAGATTCCAAAGTAATTTTCAGAAGGGAATTGGATAAGCAAGTGAAGGGAGTGGGACTAATTGGGTAGCTCCATGTAAGAGGCAAGACAGGAATTTTGGGCGGCATGGCTCCCTTTCAGACTGTAACATTCTACACGTCAATAAAACCAGCAGCACACTGATGATGAGATGGATAGGCATTGACAAGCTAAAAGTGATTACTCTTAGCCCGATGGCTTAACGGTTTTCTGGAGCTGATTGTGAAGAAGTCTATCCTCCTCGTGATTGTATTGAGGTCAACCACGTGAACCTCATAGAATATGAGATCCCTGATTGGGGCCGTTAACCTGGTCCAATCAGGGAGCCCTGGCTGACAGATAGAAACAGGAGTGTTGGACGTTCTGTTCACTCTGAGAACTGACTCTGAGGGAGCTGGATCAGTGGCAAGGACTTACCATGTGTAAACAAAGAGTGACTTGGTGATGGGATAGTGGCGTCTATAGAGTTATTTCATTATCCTTAACAGATCCCAACAAATTCTGAATTGCTGCAGAGCTGCAGTTGGATTACTGAGCTTGCTACAGAAGATTCGTTTGTTTGCACTCGTTGAGTCAGATTCTTTTGGAGCCAAAGCAACATCAGGACTCTGACAGTCGGCATGAGGGTCCTCATAGCCGTTCCCATAAGAGAGGAAAAGTGCTGAGTGAAACAGTTGGGGAAGGGGTGCTTGTAATGAGAAGCTGTGTCAGTCACAGGGTTCTGTACTGATGGAGATCTACACTGTTGAGAAAGCAGTACTCAGAAAGCAATACAGTGTTGGAGGTAACAATACTGAGGCACATCTGTATTGTTGGGGGCACAGTGCTGAGAGAGCACTGCACTATCACAGGGACAGTACCAAGTCAGCGCTGTACTATCAGAGGGTCAGTACTGAGGGAGTGCTGCACTGTCAGAGGGTCAGTACTGAGGGAGTGCTGCACTGTCAGTCTAATGGAACAGTCTCTGGATTATGTACTGAAAGCTTTGGCTTGATATGTGAACACATGAATTTCTGATGTGTGTGAGTGGTCCACCAATTAAGCTATGGTTTGATTTCTCATGAATGCAACACAATATTTATTACACATCCAAATTCCCAGCAGAATTGTCTTTATTTTGTTCATGCATGGGCAGTGGGTTTTGTTGTCAGGGCCAGCATTCATTGCCCATTCTTACTTGCCCTGGAGAAGGCAGTAGTGAGCTGCCTTCTTGTTCTCTTTTTACTCATTCTTGGGATATGGCCATTGCTGGCCAGGCCAGTATTTATCTCCACCCCGAATTCCCCAGAGGACAGTCACGGGTTAACAGCATTGCTGTGGGTTTGGAGCCACACCTGGGCCAGACCAGGTAAGAACGGCTGATTTCCTTGCCTCAAGATCTTTAGTGAACCGGATAGTTCCTACATTCGATATTGGTTTCATGGTCTTGAACTGTTGTGGTCCACCTGCTGTAAGTAGACCCGCATTGTTAGGGAGGGATTTCCAGGATATTGATCCAGCAACACTGAAGGAAAGCTGATAATATCCAAGTCAGGATGATGAGTGGCTTGGAAGGGAACTCGCAGTCGGTGGTGTTCCCACATATTTGCTGCCCTTTGCCCTTCTAGACACAAGTGGATCATGGGTTTGGAGGGTGTTTCCAAAGGAGGCTTGGTGAATTTCTAAAGTGCATCTTTGAGACAGTAGACACTGCTGCTACTGAGCATCAGTGGTGGAGGGTCTGAATATTTGTGCTTGAGGAATCAACCAAGTGAGCAGCTTTGTCCTGGATGGTGTCAAGCTTCTTAAGTGTTGTCAGAGCTGCACTCATCCAGGCAATTTAGGAACAGACCATCACAATCCTTTGTTGATGGTGAACAGGCTTTGGAGAGTCAAGAGATGAGTTATTTCCGACAAGATTCCTAATCTCTGACCTGCTGTTGTAGCCACAGTATTTATATGGTTAGTCTATTTTCCAGCCAATGGTAACCCCAGGATGTTGATGTACATTTAATAAATGTCATGGGATAGTTTCTCTCTTGTTGGAGATGGTTATTTCCCATCATTTACATGTAAGTCTTGCTGCATTTGACCTTTGGTAGCTTCAATACCTGAGGAGCAAAGAGTGATGAACCCTTACTCCTGACCTAATGAGGGAGGCAAGATCACTGATGAAGTAGCTGAAGATGGTTGGGCCTAGGACACATCTCCTGTCAAGATATCCTGGAGCTGAGATGACTGTCCTCCAATAAACACAGCCATCTTCCTCTGTGCCAGGTGTGACTCCAAGCTGTGGAGAACTTTCCCCAGTTCCTATTGATTCCAGTTTTGCTAGGGCTCCTGGATGCCACGCTCGTTCGAATGTGACCTTGATGCCAAAGCAATCACTTGCACCTCACCTCCGAAAGTCACTCTTTTGTCTATCTTTGAACTAAAGCTGAAATGAGATCAGGAAATGAGTGGACCTGGAGAAATCTTACCTAAATGACACTAGGACGTTTATTAATAAGCAGGTGCTGGTTGATAGCATCTGATGATTCCAATTAAACTCCCAGGGAAGAATATGCCCTCCATTGAGTATTTGCAATATTGCGATATGAAGGAATATCAAGGTGTTGGATTGTACACTCCTTCAAGGTCTGTACTGTTTTTGCCCCTACAAGTTACTGGAAAGATCCCATTAATTAGGATTACAAGAGCAGGGTCCATGGTGTCATAGGAAGGGCTGGTCAGAGCTTCGCAGCAACAAGACAGGAAGGCTTAGTGATAAACTGAGCACAGCCATGTTGAGGAAAATAGTGAGTGGAGGCGGGGGAAGGTGACGGTGTTGAAGGAGGTTGGATGTTCAAAATCAAAGGGTCAACTTCACTCGCACGGAGAGCCAAATTTATGAAGTTTGTGTGAGTCAGATGGAAACCATAACAAGTGCAAGAATCAATCAGACCAGATGACTCAATTGGTTGACATTCCAAGTCTAATTAGTCGTGTTGGATTGTCTTTGACTGTGTCTGAGCAGTTGTTTCATTTCCTCATTAAATTCAAGCAATTTGCTAACTTCTGCCAAGTTTAGAAATATTCCATTGACTTGCTTTCATGTCATGACTTCCTCACCAAAGATAAGTGTTGGGTGGCAAGACATCCAATGAGATTAAATTTGGCAGTGGATAGGCCGTCAACATTAAGTTGTGAAATTCTCCTTTAACTTGGCCAGTGAGGAGGCTATTGCTTGACTTTGGGGAGTTGCCTTGTAGAAACAAAAATAGAAGGAAACTTATTATGTCCTCTCCTCTCAGACAGGTTGTCCATCCAAGTACACCATGGACAATGGAAAGCCTCATGCCATTTGAGAGAGAAAGAGACAGAAAAGAAATTCCCCTTACATTTTGATTCCTCACTAACCAGTTTCATTGTGGAAGCTCCAGATTCAATGCTTCTTATGGGAGTTTGAGTTTGAGCACCACAGTTTACAGCTGAACCCAGCTCCCTTCTCCTTTCTTGGTGTTACATTGTGTTGGACCACTCGTCGGGTTTCCATACTTGCTGTTTGCCTTTCAGTAGCTCAAAAGTTCCATACACTTCCTTTAAATACAACCAAAGTATATCTGAAACAGAAATGGAAAGTGCTGGAGAAACTCAGTAGATCTAGCAGCATCTGTGGAAAGGATAACACGGTTAACATTCTGAGTCCAACATACGTCTTCTTTGGAACTAGTTTAACATTTGTTTCTCACATAAACACTATGCACATTTCCAGCTCTGCTTTTGTGAATAGATTTGAGGTTTATGGCACTGCATCTTTTCAAAATGTTGCATGCAATCTTTCACAAAAACAGGAAGCACTGGGATATAAGTGTAGGTGGATCAAATTAAAAAGTAGAGATGTCAGGTCAAATTTGCATAGATCTTTCATTCGACCACATTTGATGTACAGCATACACCCAGAAGGAAAAACTATTTTAAACAAACGTAATAGCTGGAAATTATGGAGGTTCATTTGAGGTGTACAAGAGTCAGACCGGGAGGTCTCATTTACTCTTATTTCCATCAGTGCCCTCATCCCGTCTTTACTGAGACCCTTGACCCCCGGCTTGCCTGGTTTACTCTGAGGGGTGGAACTGCCTGCATTCCAAACAGGGTATATCACTGTCTGCTGGTGCTGCTGGGACCACAGGGCTGTCCGTCAGTTTGTATTGGCTGGCAGTTTTCCAACACTGCAAGGAAAGGGACGAAACCACTTTGAGAAGCAAGTAATACAGTTCCCCCTGTTAAACTAGTGCACAACAGCCCTTCAGAATTGTAGATGGCCTCCAGAAAGCAAAGCAATATAAGGCCATTCATCCCCTCAAGCCTGTTCCACCATTCATTGAAATTATGGTTAAGAAGGTGTTTAGCATACTTGCCTTCACTGTTCAGATCATTGATTATAGGATGTCATGTTGAGGTTGTACGGGATGTTGGTGAGGCCACATTTGGAGCGCTGTGTACAGTTCTGATCTCCCTGCTATTAGAAGGATATTATTAAATTGGAGAGGTTTCAGAAAAACTTACCAGATGTTTCCAGTTCTGAAGCTTTTGAGTTATAAGGACAGGCTGAATAGGCTGGGACTTTTTCACTGGAGCACGGGTGGTGGGGGGTGACCTTACCGATGTTTATGAAACCATGAGGGGTATTGATAAGGTGAATAGCGACACACTTTTCTCTGGGATGGGGGAGTTTAAAACTAGGGAGCATACTTTTAAGGTGACAGGAGAAAGATTTAAAAGGGATCTGAGAGGCAATTTGTTCACACAGGAGGTGATTTGTATGTGGAATGAACTGCCAGAGGAAGTGGTAGAGGCAGGTACACTTACAACATTCTTAAAACATTTGGTCAGGTACAAAAAGTTTAGAGGAATAAGGGCCAAACGCAGGCAAGTGGGACAAGTTTAGTTTGAAAATTTGGTCAGCATGGACAAGTTGGACCGAAGGGTCTGTTTGATTAGATTACTTACAGTGTGGAAACAGGCCCTTCGGCCCAACAAGTCCACACCGACCCGCCGAAGCGCAACCCACCCATACCCCTACATATACCCCTTACCTAACACTGCGGGCAATTTAGCATGGCCAATACACCTGACCCGCACATCTTTGGACTGTGGGAGGAAACCGGAGCAGCCGGAGGAAACCCACGCAGACACGGGGAGAACGTGCAAACTCCACACAGTCAGTCGCCTGAGTCGGGAATTGAACCCGGGTCTCAGGCGCTGTGAGGCAGCAGTGCTAACCACTGTGCCACCATGCTGCCCACATGCTGTATGAACCTGTGACAATTGATCTGTGGCCTAACTCCATTTACCTTCCTTTGAGCCAAATCCCTCATAGCTTTACTGAACAAAAAAGTTGTCAGATTTAAAATTAACAACTGATACAGCATCCACTGCTGTTTGTTCAAGACAAGTTCAACCTTCTCCCACTCTTTTTGAGAAGAAGTGCTTCTTAACATCTCTCCTGAATGATCTAGCCCTAATTCTCAGACTGTGCCACCTAATTTTAGAATCTCCAATCTGTGGGAATAGTTTATCTTTATCTACTCTGTCTTTTCCTGTTGAATCTTAAAGACTTTGATCAGATCATTCTATCCTTTTAAATTCTAGAGAAAACAGGCCTAATTTGTAATCTGTAGGATGGCATGGTGGCTCAGTGGTTAGCGCTGCTGCCTCACAGCACCAGTGACCTGGGTTCAATTCCAGCCTTGGGTGACTGTTTGTGTGAAATTTGCACATTCTCTCCATGACTGCATGGGTTTCCTCTGGGTGCTCCACACAACTGGCCATGCTAAATTGTCTATAGTGTTCAGGGATGCGTAGGTTAGGAGCATTGGTCAGGGGTAAATATAGGATTGTAGGGGAATGGGTCTGGGTGGGTTACTCTTTGGAGGGTCAGTGTGGATTTGTTTGGCCGAAGGGCCTGTTTCAACACTGTAAGGAATCGATAATCTATGAATAGGCCTAATCTTTCCTCATAACCTCTGAAACCCAGGTATAAATCTAAGTTGTATATTGACATTCCTGATAAAGGGCTTGTGCCCGTAACGTCGACTCTCCTACTTCCCAGATGCTACCTGACTGGTTGCACTTTTCCAGCACCACACTCTCGACTCTGATCTCCAGCATCTGCAGTCCTTACTTTTCTCCTGAGCTGTACTCTCACCAAGGCCAGTATATCCTTCCTAAGGTATGGTGCCCAGATCTGCTCACAGTACTCGAAGTGGGGTCTATACTCCAGTTGTTCTAGATATAAAGGCCAGCATTCTATTGGCTTTCATGGTTATTTTCTGCACCTGTCCATGACATTTTAAAGGTCTATGTGCCTGAAACCCAGTGTATTTAAAACCCCCACTTCTGCCCTAAAGTTAGAGGAAACTTTACTAAAAAATCTATTCAGACAGTGCATTCCTGATCACAACATTTTGCTGTATTTCAAAAATATTTCTTCTCATTAGCTAATCTCATCAGGTTCTTTTGCTGATTACTTTGAATCTGTGCCTTTTTTTTATCAACGTACATGTCTCTGGAAGTATTGACAAAATATCTCAAAAGCATTGAGTACCTCTTGTAAATCTCCTGACCTTCTCTACTCTCAGGAGAAAAAAATCTCAGCTTCTCCAGGTTCTCATACAACTGAAGTCCCTTAGTCCTGACATGATTTATTAAATTGTCCATCCACCCACTCTGAGGCCTTGACATCATTTGGTTCTAGGAATTCAAGCAGCTACAGTCTAACTATTGGTCTATAAATAGTCTGGTTACAAACAGGGATCCCTAATACTTCATATGCCAGTAAATATCGGTATACTCTCAAGGATTCCTGTAAATATTGACACACACCCCAAGGATCTCCTACGAGTATTAACATACGGGCAACTCGCTGGTTTTATTTGGTCACGGGATGTAGGCTTCGCTGGCTGGGCTAGATTTTGTTGCCCATTCATGACTTGTCCTGGAGTCGGGTGGTGGTGAGCTGCTTTCTTAAGCCACTGCAGTTCTTGTGGTCTATATGTAGCTCCATTGTCATTTGAAAGGGAATTCTAGGAATTTGACACAGCAGCAATGAATGACTGTTGATATACCTCAACATGAGGATGGTACGTTGTTGTGTTGTACTAATGCATTTGCTGTCCATGTCCTCCTTGATGATGGGTGCTGGGTTTGGAAGGCATCTGGGTGAGTTTGTGCAGTGCGTCTTGTAGATGGCACACACTGCTGCCACAATGCATTGGATTGAAGGTTGCGGGTAGAATCTGGCCAAGTGCGCTACATTGTCTTGGATGGTGTCAAGTTTCTCAAGAACTGTTGGCTCTGTATCCATCCAGGAAAATCGAGAGAATATTCAGTCACATTCCTCACTTGTGCCTTGTAGATGGTAGATGGGTTTTGGGTAATCAGGATACAGGATTCCCAGCCTGACATCTGCATTATTATTCATAGGCTGATCCAGTTCAGTTTCTGCTCAATGTTGAAGGCAAGGAATTCATTGATAGTGATACCTTAAACATCAAAGGGTGGTGTTTAGCTTCTCACTTGTTGGATATGGTCATTGCCAAGCACATTGTGGTGTGAATAGGATGAGACACTTACCAACCTGGACGTTGTCCAAGTGTTGCTGCATATGGACACTGACTACTTCAATAACTGAGGAGCTCCAATTAATGCTGCAGATTGTGAAATCATCAGCCACCCTCCCCCACTTCTGACTTTATAATGGACGGAAGCTCATTAATCATTAAGCAGCTGAAGATAGTTGGGCCCAGGTCACTGTCCTGAGGAAAGGGCCCTTGTGGAACAGTGCTAATTTCACTAATTCTGGAGGCCCAGAGTCAAGTTCCATCTATTCCAGAAGTGTGTAATGAATATCTACCCGGAGGAACTCCTGCAGAGATGTCCTGGAGCTGAGATGACTGATCTACAATAATCACAACTATCTCCCTTTGTGCCAGGTTGACTCTATCCAGAGGAGAGATTTCCTCTGTCTGGTCCATTGACTTTGTTGGGATTCAAACCCATAGACTGATCATCAGCCTGTGTCTTAGAGGGACTGGCACAATGGCAGTCCCACTACAACACCAACTCTATAGGAACCCACCACGAATACTGACACACTCCCCAGGGACCCCCCCCCCTGTAAATACACACACACTCCCCAGGGACCCCCCCTGTAAATATACACACACTCCCCAGGGACCCCCTGTAAATACACACACACTCCCTAGGGGCCCTCTGTAAATACACACACACTCCCCAGGGACCCCCCCTGTAAATACACACACGCTCCCCAGGGACCCCTTGTAAATACACACACAGTCCCCAAAGACACCCCCTGTAAATACACACACACTCCCCAGGGACCCCCTGTATATATACACACAGTCCCTAGGGACACCCCTGTAAATACACACACACTCCCCAGGGACCCCCTGTAAATACACACACACTCCCCGGGGACCCCCTTTGAATATACACACACTCCCCAGGGACCCCCCTGTAAATACACACACACTCCCCAGGGACCCCCTGTATATATACACACACTCCCCAGGGACCCCCTGTAAATACACACACACTCCCCAGGGACCCCCCTTGTAAATACACACACACTCCCCAGGGACTCCCTGTAAATACACACACACTCCCCAGGGATCCCCCTGTAAATACACAGACACTCCCCAGGGAACCCCCTGTAAATACACACACACTCCCCAGGGACTCTCCTGAAAATACACACACACTCCCCAGGGACCCCCTATAAATACACACACACACTCCCCAGGGGCCCCTCTGTAAATACACACACACTCCCCAGGGACCCCTCTGTAAATACACACACACTCCCCAGGGACCCCCCTGTAAATGTACACATATTCCCTGGAGACCCCCCTGTAAATACACACACACTCCCCAGGCACCCCCTGTAAATACACACACACTCCCCAGGGACCCCCCTGTAAATATACACACACTCCCCAGGGACCCCCCTGTAAATGTACACATATTCCCCGGAGACCCCCCTGTAAATACACACACACTCCCCAGGCACCCCCTGTAAATACACACACACTCCCCAGGGACCCCCCTGTAAATATACACACACTCCCCAGGGACCCCCCTGTAAATGTACACATATTCCCCGGAGACCCCCCTGTAAATATACACACACTCCCCAGGGACCCCCCTGTAAATATACACATACTCCCCAGGGACCCCCCTGTAAATACACACACACTCTCCAGGGTCCCCCCTGGAAATACACACACACACACAAAGAGTCCCCAGGGACCCCCCTGTAAATATACACAAATTTCCAAGGGATCCCCCCTGTAAATATACACACACTCCCTAGGACCCCCCTGTAAATGCACTTACACTCCCCAGGGACTCTCCTGTAAATACACACACACTCCCCAGGGACCCCCCTGTAAATACACACACACTCCCCAGGGACCCCCCCCGTAAATATACACACACTCCCCAGAGAACCCCCTGTAAATACACACACACTCCCCAGGGACCCCCCTGTAAATATACACACACTCCCCAGGGACCCCCCTGTAAATGCACACATACTCCCCAGGCACCCCCCTGTAAATATACACACACTCCCCAGCGACCCCCTCGTGAATATACACACTCCCCAGGGACCCCCCCCTGTAAATACACAGGTACTCCCCAGAGACCCCCCCTGTAAATATACACACAGTCCCTAGGGACCCCCCTGAAAATTACACACACACTCCCCAGGGACTCTCCTGTAAATACACACACACTCCCCAGGGACCCCCCCCCCCTGTAAATACACAGGTACTCCCCAGAGACCCCCACTGTAAATATACACACAGTCCCTGTAAATACTGATACATTCTCAAGGAGCTCTGAAATACCAGCACACACATGGGACTCCTTCTAAATACTGATATGCTCCCTGGAGTCCCTGTAAATACTAACATTCTCCAAAAAGTAACCCTTGTGTAAATCCTGAGAAATTCTCACAGACCCTCTATAAATACTGACACCATCCTGGGAATCCAGTGTAAACACTGACACTCCACCCTGCCATTCCCTGTAAGTGTGGAAACCCACTCCCCACGGACTCCCTGTAAATGCTCATACATTCCCTAGAGATCCCCTAACAATGGTGAGACACTGGATGAAGATCCTGCACATACTATCACCCCCATGTAAGTGTGTAGACTGTCACTGGGATGCAGTGTCACAGGCCCTGCCCCTGACTGGGGCTGCCTGATGTGAGGTTACGGCTTTTGTTTCGGAGACAGGAATTCTGCCAACATCGAGAAAAGTCGCTCTGTAAATTCTACATAACTGTGCGTGAGTGGTGGGAATGGGGAACTCGCCACTACAAGAGATGGTGGAGGTGAATAGCATTTACACAGAAGCTGCATAAACATATGACGGAGGAAGGAAGAGAAGGCTCTGCTAATCGAATGTGATGCCGAAAATATGCTCGTGTAGAGTTAAACAATACCGGGGACCCATCAACCAATTTCTCTTCCTATAATTTCTGTACAATTTTTATCTCAGACAGTGTCGGCGCCACCAATACACTCAAATCGATCAGAAATCGACATTGGTATTGTTCACTGATGCTACATATGGGTGCATACAAAGTCCATCTGTCCTGCTCTGAGGAGCACTGATGCAGTTGGATTATTTGGTGTTCAAGGTTCTGTAAACACGCAGGAAAACAGGAACCCCCACCCACCTTCTGTGAATTTTCAAACATCATCCCCAGTATCCTGTTTTTTCAAATTTCGGACGATGTGTGGGCTGTTCAACAGCAAGCACTGAACTGACAGTGAGCTGGTGATTTCTGGACCTTCACTGCAAGTGAAAGAAATGTTTGCATTTCGTTGGCACCTTTCTCAATCACAGGACCTTGCAAAACAACCTTTGGCCAAAGAGCCACTTAAGGGTACCCGTGATTGTATTGTTGGAATGACAAACCAATTTGTGTGCAGGAGCAGTTAACCAGTATACAGTGACACAAGGGATAAATATTGTCCCAGGGAACTCCTACTGCAATGGGATCCTTCAGATCTGCCTTCGAGTACAGCTGGGGCTTCTGATTGATGCTTAATGTAGAAAACAGTTCCTCCAGCAATGTAAAGTGCTCCTTGCTCTGACAGTGCAGCTCTCCCTCAGTACTGACCCTCTAACAGTGCAGCACTCCCTCAGTACTGACCCTCTGACAGTGCAGCTCTCCCTCAATACTGACCCTCTAACAGTGCAGCTCTCCCTCAGCACTGACCCTCTAATAGTGCAGCACTCCCTCAGTACTGACCCTCTGACAGTGCAGCTCTCCCTCAGTACTGACCCTCTAACAGTGCAGCACTCCCTCAGTACTGACCCTCTGACAGTGCAGCACTCCCTCAGTACTGACCCTCTAACAGTGCAGCACTCCCTCAGTACTGACCCTCTAACAGTGCAGACTACCTCAGTACTGACCCTCTAACAGTGCAGCTCTCCCTCAGCACTGACCCTCTAATAGTGCAGCACTCCCTCAGTACTGACCCTCTGACAGTGCAGCACTCCCTCAGTACTGACCCTCTAACAGTGCAGCACTCTCTCAGTACTGACCCTCTAACAGTGCAGACTACCTCAGTACTGACCCTCTGACAATGTAGCACTTCCTCAGTGCTGACCCTCTGACAATGTAGCACTTCCTCAGTACTGACCCTCTGACAGTGCAGCACTCCCTTAGTACTGACCCTCTAACAGTGCAGCACTCCCTCAGTACTGACCCTCTAACAGTGCAGCACTCCCTCAGTACTGACCCTCTGACAGTGCAGCATTCCCTCAGTACTGACCCTCTGACAGTGCAGCACTCCGTCAGTACTGACCCTCTGACAGTGCAGCACTCCCTCGGTACTGACCCTCTGACAGTGCGGCACTCCATCAGTACTGACCCTCTGACAGTGCAGCATTCCCTCAGTACTGACCCTCTGACAGTGCAGCACTCCCTTAGTACTGACCTTCTAACAGTGCAGCACTCCGTCAGTACTGACCCTCTGACAGTGCAGCACTCCCTCAGTACTGACCCTCTGACAGTGCGGCACTCCCTCAGTATTGATCCTCTGACAGTGCGGCACTCCCTCAGCACTGATCCTCTGACAGTGCAGCACTCTCTCAGTGCTGCCCGTCTGACAGCGTGACATTCCAAAGTATTGCCCCTCAGCAGTGTTACATGCCCTCTGTATTGTCCCTCTGATTTCACTGCCCTTCCAGAGTACAGGCACCCGGAGCATTGGCCTTGAAGATCTCCTTGGGTTTGTGTGTGATGAATAGATTATTGGGTAATGCACTTGGGCCATTGAAAGTCAAAAAAGGGAGAGGCGAAAGGCGGAGTTTATCTTTTCCAAAATAAACTGTTACAATGTCTCAATGACACAAACCCCTGGACTGATGAGACCAAACTATTTAATAATAATCCATTCTAAACATCTGGCATTTCTTACACCCACACATGATGTTTAAATAGAAATGGGGAGCAGGGGAAGTGTAGAGCAGGATTGCAATCTTATCTGGGAATAATTACTCCACTAACTGCCTTTGGCACTATTGAGAGATTTTGTGAAAAGTCTTTCTCATTGGGAGGCAAGTTTATTTGTTTGCCAGTGTGAATGTGAGGCAGCTAAAGCTATGGAACTGAATCTTTCTCTTTGAAGACTTGTGTATTTGGAAAAGTTCCCATTTTCAGCACAGACAGACAGAGCCTGAGGTTGACGTCTGTGTCTTCAGCTCCTGCAAAAGCCACAGGGTTCAGAAAGTTTTGAATCAGAGCCTGTAGGATTATCCATAACAGCCAGGCAGCCTGTCACTGAGCTCATGGTACGTCACTGAGCTACTCATCCAGAAACCTGGGCTAATGTGCTGGGTGAAAGTGAGGACTGCAGATGTTGGAGGTGTAAATACAGGCACTGGCTGGTTCCTGATGAAGGGCTTATGCTTGAAACATCAATTCTCCTGCTCCTTGGATACTGCCCAACCTGCTGTGCTTTTCCAGCACCACACTCTTGACTCTAATGTGCTGGCTACATGGGTTCAAGTCTTACCACAGAAACCGATGAATTCTCAATTCAATAAAAATTTGGCCTAATGGTAACCAGCTGAAAATGTGTTGCTGGAAGCGCAGCAGGTCAGGCAGCATCCAAAGAGCAGGAGAATCGACGTTTCGGGCATGAGCCCTTCTTCTTCCAGCAACACATTTTCAGCTCTGATCTCCAGCATCTGCAGTCCTCACTTTCTTCCCTAATGGTGACTAGGTCAATAGACATAAACACTCATATGATTCAATTAGAATTGGCTTTGTTGTCACATGAGTACAGTGACAAGTTTGCAATTTGCCACTTATGACGTCATCTTAGGTACCTAGGTACAAGTCCTTAGTGGAAAAAAAAATCAGAAGTATAAAGAAATAAGACATCCTAGCATTACAGACGTACATGCCAAGGAAATCTGCCATCCTTACCTCATCTGGTCCATATGTCACTCCAGACCTTCAGCAATGAGGTTGACTTTTAACTGCCCTCTGGACAATTAGGGATGGGTAATAAATTCTTACCTAGCCAGTAGCAAGCATATGCCATTTCTAACTAAAATGAAGCCCATTTTTCTTTCATTCATTCTGGGACATGGATGTCACTGCCTGGGCCTGGATTTATCGCCTGCTCCTAATTGCCCTTGAGAGGTTCATAGTAAGCCTCCTTCCTGAACTGTTGCTGTCCATGTGCTGTAGGTAGCCCCACAACGCTCTTACGGAAGGAATTCCAGGATTTTGATCCAGCGATATTGAAGGAACAGCAATATACTTCCAAGTCAGGATGGTGAGTGGTTTAGAGGGGAATTTGCAGGGGGTTGTGTATCTGCTGCTCTTGTCCTTCCAGAAGGAAGTGATCGTGGGTTTGGAAGGTGCTGTCTAGGATCTTTGGTGAATTTAGAGGAGGTGATGGCTTGTATCACTGGGTTATTAATCCAGAAACTCAGATAATGTTCCAGAGACACAGGTTCAAATCCTGCCAGAACAGATGGTGAAATTTTAATTCAATAAAATTTTGCACTTAAGAGTCTAACGATGAGCATGAAACCATTGTTGATTGTTGGGTAAAACTCATCTGGTTCACTAATGTCCTTCAGGGAAGGAAATCTGCCATCCTTACCTGGTCTGGCCTACATTTGTCTCCTGATCTGTGATAATATTTTTGACTCTCAGCTACCCTCTGAAATGGCCTAGCAAGCCATTCACTCTGTTGTATCAACTCCTGCAAAGTCTCAACTCATTGTATTCACTTATCTGATCTGCTCAATTCCTTGAAGTAAGTCTCATCCCGCTCTCTTTTATCTTGTGATGCTACACCATGAGTTGGAGGTTCAAGACAGACTGGGTGAGAAGTCATAATCAAAATCTTCAAAGTGACACTATTTATTATAAATTAATATTAAAAACAGCTGTAAGTCACAACCGTGGATAGCCCAGGCTTTGATTTGTAGTTATATTAAGTAAAGGACTAATATATTTTCTTTGTTTGTTTATATCCATGAGCTCTCAAAGTTCTCATTCTAGAGTATAGCAATCTGATGGTGCTCTGTCAAAGTGCCTGAGCTCCGCCTACTCTATACTATTTATACTCAGTGATGTGAAACTCTGTGATCTCATCGCAAGCTTGTTCTAGGGCCCTTACATAACATCCCTCCCTGAGCTTTTCTCCTGTCATCTTAAACAATGATCAATAGTTTTGTACATACTCAAATAAGTTATCCCGAATACTTTTTTCAACATTTGCTATATAGCTTCTTCCCTTACCCCTTCACTGCTCCCCGGGTCTTTAACTTGATTCATCTGTGTCAATAAGTGGGTTAAGGAAAGGCTGTGACAGGTTTAGAAATACTTGAGGTAAAGATGTGTTTTTGTTGTTTCTCTGCTGGCTTCTGCAAGATCAGTGATTCATTCTAGAATGTTGCAGTCTGATGATGTTCTTCCAGAATGTTCTAACTCCTTCCACTCCGTGCCATTCATACTCAATGATGTGTAGTTCTGAGACATCATCATAAGGTTCCTCTGGGGACCTAATCCCCAACATTCTTCTTCATAGGAAGAGGAAGAGACCATTCATTATTCAAGCTCCATTCAATTGGGTCATGGCTGATCTGACATTTTAACTCCATTTACTCCATTCCTATAACATTCAAAATGTTCCACCAAAAAATCATCCAACTCAGTTTTGAAACTTCCAATTGACTCCCCAGCCTCATCTGTTTTTTGGGAGAAAGTTCCAGATTCTCACATCGTTCATGTGTGAAGAAATGTTGCCACGGTGATAATAGTTGACATGGGAATAGATTAAGATGAAATGTTGTAGCAGGCACAAAAGACCACCCACTCTATTCCTGCTCCTATTTTCTGTGTTCCTGTCTTTCACTCTTACCACAGCCACAACTCTTCTCTCACTCCTGAAATCATTCCTTCTGTCCCAGGGTGTTATCAGAAACTTTACTGTGGCAAGGGGCCTATATTTCAGTTGCCAAAAGTAGGCCAGTTGCCTAAGTGATTGAAATGAGTGTTCTGACCCAACATTGGGTTGGCCTTAAGCAGACCTGCAAAGCATGCTCTGTTTCCAGTTATATTCCACTGTGGGGTCAGCACAGCCCTTACCCACTCACTGTCAATGTGGAGGTCAGTTTAGCTCAGTTGGCCAGACGATGGGTTTGTGAAGCAGTGTGATACCAATCCCATGGGTTCCTTCCCTGCACCGGCTGAGGTTACATGGAGGACTCTCCTTCTCAACCTCTCCTCTCCCCTGAGGTTTGGTGGCCCTCAGGTTAAATCACCACCAATTGTCTCTTTCTAATGAGAGAGAGCAGCTCCTATGGTCTGGTAAGACTACGGCCACTTGACTTGACCTTGCTCCTGGACTTGTACATTCAGTGCCTTGCAGCTAAGTCCATTGCGCTGGGGTAGAGAGCTACTGAATGGCCCTGAGATCATGAGGTATTTGTGATGAGATTCCTTATAGCACCCTAGAAGGGTGAAGGTGGAGAAGGCAAGAGTCTCATTTGCAAACAGAGTGTTGATGATTGGCAAACTTTGCCATTTATTCTGGGTGCAGCCTCCAAACATTCCACTGCATCAGAGGACCGTTTCACAATCTGTTTCCTCACATAAAGCAACTAGCGAGGTTGGGATTGTTGCATCCAGTAAAAATAAATCCTAGGGGAGATGTAACTGAGGTGTTCAATGTTGCGTAGGATTTTGATAGGGGGGAGATACTGTGTCCAGTAGCAGGAGGGTTAGTGACCAGAAGAGACAGGTTTCAGATAATTGGCATGAGAACCAGAGGAGGTGAATTTTGTTACAGAGGATGTTGCGATTTGGATTGTGTTGCACGGAAGATCAGTGGAAGCTGAGTAGGAACTTTCAACTTTGTATTGCAATGGGGAGAGATTATATCACTGTTTCAAAGGGCCAGTAGAAGCAGGTGGAAGTGAATGGCCTTCTTCTTTATTATAAGACTCTCTGTTTCTATGACCAGGCTTGTGGACCAGGATAATGACATGGCAAAACTGAATTAAAGATGTCATAGTTTGGGACTGCATGTGTGCTGAGTCTTTATCCTCAGCTCGGGGCCCACAGGAAGGAGTCACATGTTGCTTTGCATTCTGAATAGAATGTCTCCAATATTTAAAATGACTGGAATCCCTAACTCTCCACAGGTTTGGTGCAGGGATTCTCGATGACAGCGCCCACACTCAATATCTCGGGAACAGAATACTCGCTCGACGTTAGCAACACCCTTACCATCACCTGCAGGTAAGTGCAGCAACTGTTAGGAGATTTCTTGCTGCGAACTGGTAAGGTCTCATGATTAGTTTTCAAGCTAATTCATTCCCTCTTCATCCTATACCTAATTTTCAAACTAAAAGTGCTTTTAAAAACAAACCTTAAAATGAGATCCCATATTGCAACTGATACTTAGCTAGTAATTACAAAGAAATTGGAGTACAAGAGGAAGAAGATAATTATATGGGATATCGATAAGGCCACATCTAGAGTACAGTGGGCAATTTTGATCTCCTGCCTAATGTCTTGATGGACATTCAGCTTTGTGGCAAGAGACTATGTAAACAATTTTAATCTTGTCTTTATACATTAAATCCATTACACCACCCACTACAACCATTTTCATGGTAGCGAGCTACACTACCTTATCACTAACCCTACTCTTGATACAGTTCCCCTGGAGTTTCTTCATGGTCATCGTGTATTCAGTGAGACAGACTCAGCTTCAGGATATTATGAAGTTGGTTTCAGAGCTTTTGGCAATCTCAGACAGGCTGACAAACATCAAAAACATTCATTTCTTCACAATTCATCTCAGCATCGGTTTGAAATGAGCCAAGGTACACACAGGAACACAGTCACAACCTTTACATTTGATCCAAGTGTGCTGCTCATACTCAGATGTGGATGAAGCAAGTTCAGAAGGGTTGGTTTTTTTTTCTTGTCTTTGTTTTGCATTTGTCTTTAATTGGTTGGTAGGCCAAGCCAATCCCGTGGGGCCACAAATAGCAGCAGTTATGTTTACATAGTCTCCTGCCACATAGCTGGATGTCCATCAAGGCACCAGGCAGGAGGTAGCAGATTGATTGGAGGAAGTGACCGAAGGAAAGACACAATATTTAAAGTAGATTGCAATAGTCGGGTTGATGGGGAGAACGCTCGAGAGCAGAGGTTTGTAGGGGATGTGGAGTTGGTGCAGAGGTTCGTTTGATTATGGTGGGGTTGGGGTAAAGGGGAGAAAGAGAAAGGAACGGGGACAAGGTACAGTAGAACAAGCCAGGGGAGATCATGAAGCGATTCAGAGAAAATAGAAGGATTTGGCATGGGCAGAGACTGAAGGAGTGGAGGAATTTGAATAGAACAGGTCAGGAGGGACTAGAGGAGTTTGAACCGGAGAGATCACGAGGGAGCAGAGGGAGATTGAGGGAATATTCAGCTCGTCTCATATTTCCACGACTCAATTACTAATTCCAGGATAACTTTCTCCCGCCCAACTTGTCCCAGCAGCCAACCTTTGTGTGTCTGGAAGTAGGTTCAGTCGATACTGTTCCATTTAATCTCACAACCCAATCCTCTGCTCTTTTATTTTTAAGAGAATCTGTGCAGATCACATTAGCTGTTTCTGTTTTGGGTATTCCTTATCATCCAACTGCTGGCAAGGCTAGCTATTGCAACATGAAAACACACAAAGGGAGGGTAATGTTCCCCTAGTGCTGCCAAAATGGGTGCAATCCCACAGTGGTCCTTTAACACCTTAATATATACCATACAATTCAATAACAGCACAGTATCAGGCCCGTCAGCCCACCAAGCCTGCGTCAATCCCTAGTTGTTATTTAGACACACAAATGGCCTTGCTGAATGGATTCCCAAAAGTCAGTACAGGAATCATGGGAGTAGCTTTTATTGCAGCTTGGGGTTTTCCCACAACCTGGCATGTCCATAAGGCCCCTCACCAACTTCTAAAGATGCATCATTGAAAGCATACTGTCTGGGTGCATATCAGCCTGGTATTGGCCCTGTGGAGATACAGCCAGTGAAAGTGCATATTTTAACATGCCCAACCACTGGGATTTCTTGAGGAAGCTGCAATATCTCCCCATGGTATCCTAGTGGCACCAGTACCTACTGAATCACTGTCCACTCATGTAGGTCTGTAAGGGAGTCTCTATTTCCTCATTATCTCCTTATTTTTAATGCTGGTTCTGAAGTAGGGTCACTGGACCTGAAGCGTTAACTCTGCTTTCTCTTCGCAGATGCTGAAACAAATTTTGTTTCTTATTTTCTCCTGCAACTGTAGGCGCTGCCTGACCTCTGTGGGATGCCTGGAGACCACATCTTTAGTCCCACCAGGTCACTGGAGAGTGTGTCAATCCCATCCAACTGGGGGATAACTCCAAAGGTCACTCATCCCAACACAGGTCACTTCCTCTAGCACCAGGTGGATGGGGATCGGCATGTACCATCCATCCATCTCTTTTCCCAGTATCTTGGCATTTAATGCACCTCTGGCAGAAGGGTAATCTCTTTTCCCAGCAGCAGAGTTTGGCTGGCCCTGGTATCCCTCAGTATCACTCTAGGCTTACTCACCTCACTTTGGGGAAATACGGCCACCCTTCCTTTAGCTACTAAATATTGGTAAATCTCATAGAATCATTTAATCACATCTGCACTCTCAAGAATGCCTTCACAACGATGTGGTCATAGCATTCTACTGGTTTGCTACATTCTCTGACTGACTCCCATTCTCTGCACAGGCTACAGGGGGAAACAAGTCCCTTTGGTTCTACCCAGTGCCTCCAGCAATCGCCCAGATATGCCCCATCTTCCAGCAATTAAAACAGTCTTCTTGGCCCCACCTTTCATCTCACCATCTCTCTGCCTATCCTGGAGAGCATACCCAGCATTTCTCTCCCTCTCAGGTCCCTTTTCACTCTGCCCACCTTGATCCTGTAGCGATTGCAACAAGGTCAGTCAGGCGGACCTTATAAATTATCAACTCCCTGATCAGGGTTGTTAACCTGGTCCAATCAGGGAGCCCTGGCTGACAGATAGGAATGGGAGTGTCAGAGATTCTGTTCACTCTGAGAGCTGCCTCTGAGGGAGCTGGATCAGTGGCAAGGACTCTCAACTGATTGATTGGTTTATCGTCAAGTGTACTGACGTACAGTGAAAAGCTTTGTTTATGAGCAGTACAGGCAGATTATAGCAAGAATGTACAGAACAAAAGATTTAGACAGAGGCATCCAGGGTACATTGCACAGGGCATACAAGAGAGACCAACATTAGCAATGTCAGCATTATCTGAGGCTAGAGAGTTCATTCATCTGTCTAATAACGGCCAGGAAGAAGCTGTTCCTGAGCCTGCTGGTGCGTGTGTTCAGGCGTCTGTATCTTCTGCCTGATAGAAGAGATTGTACAAGATCATTACTGAAGTATGATGGGTCTTTGATGATGTTGGCAACCTTTCCACAGCAATGAGCCGTGTAAATGGAGCCTGTGGATGGAAGATTGGCTTCCATGATGGTCTGAGCTGTGCATACCACCTTCTGTAGTTTTTTTATGCTCCTGAGCAGGGCAGTTGCCATATCAGGCCAGTTAGCTTACAATGGTGCATCTGTAGATGTTGGTGAGAGTCCTTATGGACATGCCAAGTTTCATGAGTCACTTGAAAGAGAAGAAGTGTTGTGCCTTCTTGATGATCACAACTACATGAGTGACTTGGTGGTGGGATATGGCCTCTGAAGTCACTTCAGATCCTTTTCAGTTGGTTGGAATTGACAAAGCGGGGATTGCTCCTGGACCAGGTCATAATCATCAGCCAATAGGGTGGCTGACCTGGGCATAGTCGCCCTCTATTTCTCTGTGGAGTTCTCTGTGGGAAAGGTGTGGAGATTTTGAACTCCTCAAGAAGATTAAATCACAAATGTTTTCATTGTGACTTTTCTTGTAAATGCACACACATTGGTTTCAATATAAGCTGCTCACTGACCCCTCTGACAGTGTAGCACTCCCTCAGAACTGGGCATATCATCCTGGATTCTCAGAGTGAGATTTGATCCCACAATCTCATGTATAGGAGGTGAAGGGAAGGGTGAGGGAGGGTTGATTAGATTGCATTTACTACTGTCACATGTACTGAGGTACAGTGAAAAGTGTTGTTTTACATGCTTTACAGGCAGATCCGACTATACAAGTGCATCAGGGTAACCGAACTGAGTGCAGGATACAGTGTTAAGCTGCTGAGAAGGTGCAGAGAGAAATCAATACTAACATTAAATAGGTCTATTCAAAAGTCTGGTAACTGTGGTGAAGAAGCTGTTCTTGAATCTGTTTGTAAGTGTATACAACATTTATATCTTCTGCCTGACGGAAGAGGGTGGAAGAGAATATACATGGGACGGGAGGCGTCATTGATGATGTTGGCTGCTTTCCCAATGCAGCAGCAAGTATAGATGGAGTCAACGATGCGAGGTTGCTTTGTGTGATGGACTGGGCTGTGTTCACAACTCTCTGGTCGTTTCTTTTCGGTCTTGGGAAAAGTTGACATCCCAAGCTGTGATGCATCCAGATAGGATGCTTTCGATGGTGCATCTATTAAAAATTGGAAGAGTCTTTATGCTGAATTTCCAGGAGAAAGAAGTTCAGCAGTTAAGAGAATAAGGACTGAGTGTGAGGACTTTATTGCAATGGAATCCATCTGCCGCAATATTTATGGAGAATGTCAAGAGAGCAAAATTACAGTAGTACATGTAAGCTGCAAAGCAAAAGCAGATGTTACACAGATATATTTTAGGCAGCAATGAAAACATGTGGAATTAGATATTTCTTAGCTGCTTATTGTAAATCTCTCCAAATTTCACAGGGAGGTGCCTTGGAATTATTATTGAGAAACAAATAGAAGGTAATAAAATATCAGCTCTAGTTACCCATCTAATCCCTAAAGTCTAGTCATCTTTCTGGACTATGCGTGTGTGCTGGACTGTGAACAGCAGTGAAGGTCTGCTTTCAAATAGCCTTTGGTCACTTGGAAAGCAGCAACTTCTCTTGCTGTTGCACCATGCTGTGCTTTGTGAATGACCCTTTTATG
Organism: Hemiscyllium ocellatum; assembly: GCF_020745735.1. Classification (NCBI taxonomy): domain Eukaryota; kingdom Metazoa; phylum Chordata; class Chondrichthyes; order Orectolobiformes; family Hemiscylliidae; genus Hemiscyllium; species Hemiscyllium ocellatum. The sequence goes on from NC_083416.1 coordinate 74,942,103, forward strand.
GTCACGTGAAGATTGGGGGAGACAAGGAGATAAAAACTGAAATCGGGGCAGATTTCAGCTGTCAGATGAGTGAGGAGGTGGTGTAGTGGTAATGTCACTGGACTAGTAACCCAGAGAGCCAGGGAAATGCTCTGGGTTTTAACCCCACCATTACCAGCTGATGAAAACTAAACACAGTTCATAAAAATCTGGAATTGAGTCTCGATGATGGCGGCCATGAAACTCTCATTGATTGTTGCAAAAACCTAACTGGGAGTGTAACTCGTTTTCCTTACCCAGTCTGGCCTATCTGTGACCCCCCAGACCCACAACAATCCATTTACCTCTTAACTGCCCCCTGAAAGGACCGAGTGAGCCAGTTTGATCATGCAGGTTGTTGGGGTTAGGTAATAAATGCCAGCCCTGTCACTGAAGGACTGAAGTAATAAAATAAATTAAACCTTTACTTCACTAACAAGAGATTATTTTTTTAATCCAGGTGAGGAACCAGATGAAAAGGTTGAGGAGAGTGGGAGGGAAGGAGTCAGAGAAGGAAAGTGAGAGTAACTTAATTAAAGAAAACAATAATTTATATATATTTACGTGATGCCTTGAACACAATGTAATGTCCCTCTGCTAACCCACTAGAGTTTCAGTGTCAGAACGATGGAAGCTAATTGGCTGCTTCACCTTCCTGATGAAGGGCTTGTGCCCGAAACGTCGAATTTCCTGCTCCTTGGATGCTGCCTGACCTGCTGCTCTTTTCCACCATCACATTTTCAGCTCTGATCTCCAGCATCTGCAGTCCTCACTTTTTCCTCCTGCTTCACCTTCCTTCCAGTCAATGCTGGAAGTGAAAGCCAACAGTGATAACTTGCATTTATATAGCAACTTTAATACAGTGAAACATTCCACTCCAGTCTTCAGAAACAAAGTCTGACACTGAGCTGCATAAATTAGGTATTAGGCCAGATGGCTTAATAGGGTGAACCAAAGAGAGAGAGAATTCCAGACCCAGGCTCTCGGGAGCTGTAGGTAAAGACACTGGTGGGGAACTGGAAACCAGAGAATTTGGAGGAGCTCAGACCTGCTGGAGGATGCTCAATTGGATAGAAAGAGCAATTTGAAGATGTTTTATGTTGCTCTACCAGTGATTGGTGACTTGTATTTTGGGTAGAGGGAGGAGATCCATACCTGTACACCATTCCCTTCTGCATGTGTCCTCACCAAAGCTCTTTGCTATTGCAGCAAACTGTGTTTACTGTTTAACTCCAATTCATATTGTAATATATTTTTAAATATAGGGCCATTGTAGCACAGTGGTAGTGCCCCTATCTCTGGCCAAGAGGCCAAGGTTTAAATTCCACCTGATGCAAAGACATGTCACAATACATTTGAGCTGAAAATGTGTTGCTGGAAAAGCGCAGCAGGTCAGGCAGCATCCAAGGAGCAGGAAAGTCGATGTTTCGGGCATGAGCCCTTCTTCAGGAATGGCATCCTGAGGATTGATTCCTGAAGAAGGGCTCATGCCCGAAACATCGATTCTCCTGCTCCTTGGATGCTGCCTGACCTGCTGCGCTTTTCTAGCAACACATTTTCAGCTCTGATCTCCAGCATCTGCAGACCTCACTTTCTCCTAGAAGATAATACATTTGAACCAATATATAAAGAAAGTCACTTGTGTGCCGTAGCTGTATGTTATCTTTCAGTGAGTTTGTTCATGATCATTCTGAATAAAAATATTTCAGAGTCTTAATAAGCAAACAGTTTTTTTTTCAATTTTTCTTCCAAAATGAATAACTACACCTAATCCACGCTTTACCCAAGTTCTTTCCCACTTGCTAAACTGGTCAAAGTTGTTATAGCAGACTCATTACACCTTCCTTTCCCATCTAATATTGAGCTGTTAACAAACTTGGACGTTGTATATTATTTACCATCATATAAAATCATATAAAGGGAAGTACTGAATTTATATAGGGCCTTTCTTGACCTTGGAATGCCACCAAAGACTTTCACTGAGTAGTTTTGAAGGGTAGCTGATGCTGTCTTATAAGAAATGTAGCATCAATTTGCACACTAAAAAGCTCAGACACCAACCTTCCCCTCTGTGGCAGTTACCCCAAGCTTCAACGCATCCCTCAGCACATCGTCCTGGACCTTAGAAAGTGCCAGTCTTCAACATTCCGTTGCGATCAAGTGGAAGACCAGCATGTTTTGGGCAGAGGAGAACACCTTTCACTGAGTTAATGGTCCTGTGGGCGCAGCTAAGGGCTGCCCCTGTGTAAGTGCCTCAGAACAGTTGTAGAGTCCTGTGTAACAAAACTGTTTAGGATAAATTTCAACAAAAACCATTACATCTCTCTCCAGACCTTTGCAAAGGCACATTGGTTTAGAACAGGCACAGACATGAGTTGAGGAAAAGCCCCAGTAATGGACAGGTTAGTTAACCAAAGTCACCTGTCACCCAAATACATGACATTGACCATAAATCGCATCTTAAAATAACTCACTTAGTGTGTCTCAAAACATGCAAGCTCCCTCACCGTTAACTCCGTCTCTCTTTCTCCACAAATGCTGCCAGATCTGCTGTGTCCAGTTTCTTGAGTTTTAGTTCCAAACCATTATTATCTGATTTGCATTTGAATGAATTAATATTGCCTGTTTTGACTAAATTCCTGGGGGTCTGTTTCATAGGTCAGCCAACTGCCATATTGTTCCCTCAGATTAATTTTGCATTTGCTCCTTTCAAAGTGCTGGCTTCTATCTTTCTGGATGATGTGGGATGACTTAATCAAATGCACAAAATAATGAGAAGCTTGGATAAAGCAGACAGGGAAGCCCCTAGTAGACAGGGCAGTTACCGAGGAGGGTCAGATTTACTGCCACTGGTGGAAGGGTTAGAGGGGACATGGGCAAAACCCAGAGGGTGGTGGAATTCAGTGTCCAACCTGGTGGTGTCACTGGGAACCCTCACCTCATTTATAGAGTCATAGAGATGTACAGCATGGAAACAGACCCTTCAGTCCAACTCGTCCATGCCGACAAGATATCCCAACCCAATCTAGTCCCACCTGCCAGCACTTGGTCCATATCCCTCCAACCCTTCCTATTCATACGCCCATCCAGATGCCTTTTAAATGTAACAATTTTACCAGCCTCCACCACTTCCTCTGGCAACTCATTCCATACTCATACCACCCTCTGCGTGAAAAAGTTGCCCCTTAGGTCTCTTTTATATCTTTCCCCTCTCACCCTAAACCTATGCCCTCTAGTTCTGGACTTCCTGGCCCCAGGGAAAACACTTTGTCTATTTATCCTATCCATGCCCCTCATAATTTAATAAACCACTATAAGGTCACCCCTCAGCCTCCGACACTCCAGGGAAAACAGCCCTAGTTTATTCAGCCTCTCCCTACAGCTCAAATCCTCCAACCCTGGCAATATCCTTGTAAATCTTTTCTGAACCCTTTCAAGTTTCACAACATCTTTCTGATAGGAAGGAGACCAGAGTTGCACGCAATATTCCAACAGTGGCCTAATCAATGTCCTGTACAGCTGCATCATGACCTCCCAACCCCTGTACTCAATACTGTGACCAATAAAGGAAAGCATACCAAATGCCTTCTTCACTATCCTAGCTACCTGTGACTCCACTTTCAAGGAGCTATGAACCTGCACTCCAAGGTCTCTTTGTTCAGCAACACTCCCTAGGACCTTACCATTAAATGTATAAGTCCTGCTAAGATTTGCTTTCTCAAAATGCAGCACCTCACATTTATCTAAATTAAACTATCTGCCACTTCTCATCCCATTGCCCATCTGATCAAGATCCTGTTGTAATCTGAGGTAACCTTCTTCACTGTCCACTACATCTCCAATTTTGGTGTCATCAGCAAATTTACTCACTGTACCTCTTAAACTCAAATCCAAATCATTTATGTAAATGACAAAAAGTAGAAGGCCCAGCACCGATCCTTGTGGCACTCCATTTGTCACAGGTCTCCAGTCTGAAAAACAATCCTCCACCACCACCCTCTGTCTTCAACCTTTGAGCCAGTTCTATATCCAAATGACTAGTTCTCCCTGTATTCCATGAGATCTAACCTTGCTAATCAGTCTCCCATATGGAACCTTGTCGAATGCCTTACTGAAGTCCATATAGATCACATCCACCGCTCTGCCCTCATCAATCCTCTTTGTTAATTCTTCAAAAAACTCAATCAAGTTTGTGAGACATGATTTCCCACGCACAAAGCCATGTTGACTATCCCTAATCAGTCCTTCCCTTTCCAAATACATGTACATCCTGTCCCTCAGGATTCCCTCCAACAACTTGCCCACCACCGAGGTCAGGCTCACTGGTCTATAGTTCCCGGCTTGTCCTTACCACCCTTCTTAAACAGTAGCACCACGTTAGCCAACCATATGAAAGGAATCCGCCTGAAGCTCTGTAACTCGCAAGGCTGCAGGGGAGATGCTGTACAGTGGGGACAGGACGGACAGTCAGTTTAATGAGCCAGTGCAGATATGAAAGGCTGAATGGTCTCTTTCTAGGCCTAAACCTTTCTAGGGCATCCACGGCTCTATGTGGAACAGCCTGTCACTGTTGATGTTATCTATTACATTTGGAGGTCTATAAGCAATGCTTTCACCTCTCAACCTTCTCTCTTCCAATGCAACTGTGCCCAATGTAATTACATGCTCGTAATCCTATCACCTCAATTATTCCCTCAACCTGTTGTGAATTCTTTCCTTTGCCATCCAACCAGAACAATTCTTTAAAAGCAGATCAGATCTTCTCATACAACTGGCATGGATAGAGGAGCTGCAGGTAACACCAACAAACTTAGCCAGAGTGGGATTCATGTACAATAAAACAAAGAGTTGTGGATGCTAGCAATCTGAAACAAAAACAGAAATTGCTAGAGAAACTCAGCAGGTCTGGCAGCATCTGTGGAGAGAAAGCAGGGTTAACGTTTTGGATCCTTCTTCAGAACTTGAAGCTCTCAGCATTAAAAATGTAAGCAGCTGGAAAGTGGTTGGAGATGGGCTGGTTGAAATGTTTGAATTTTACCTCCTATCCACAACTCATTCCCACTGGGCTGTGGTGTATTTAAAATCTGATACTATTTAAAATCGTGAAATTTGAATTCAGTTCATAAATCTGGAAATGAAAAGTAGTCTCAGTAATGGTGACCTAAAAATTATTGTTGATTGTCACAAAAATCCTTTTGGTTCACTCATTTCCTATGAGGAAGCAAATCTGCCATCATTACTTTGTCTGGTCTGCATGAGACTTCAGATCCACAGCAACGTGATTAACTCTTGATTTCCTTGTGCAATGACTAAGTAAAACACTCAAGAGATTGGCATCCAAAGCTGGCATTGACTGTCAATGCCGTCATCCCATGAAGAATAAAGGAAGAACGAAATGTTGACTTGGCCCTAAATTCAGATTAGGTGCCAGCAGGCAGAATACAGAAGGGTTTTACAACACTAAGGGCAGGCTTTAGCTATGCAGTCATAGAAGTCATGCATCTGAAAAGTTGAATGGCCTCTTCCTATGCCAAACCTTTGTTCTGGTATCAATGGCTGTTTGTGAAACTGTTGACATTATCCATTACATTTGGAGTCCTAACAGTCCAACCAGTCCATGACAACCATAATTCCAAACTAAACTAGTCCCACCTGCCTGCACTTGGCCCATATCCCTCCAAACATTTCTTATAGTGTATTCATCTAAATACCTTTGAAACGTTGTAACTGTACACACATCCACCACTTCCTCTGGAAGTTCATTCCACACACAAACCACCCTTGTATAAAAAAAGTCGTCCCTCTTTTTTTAAATCTTTCTCCTCTCAACTTAAAAATATGTCCCCTGGTCTTGAATTGCCCCACCTTCAGGAAAAGACACCTGCCATTCACTTCATCTATGTCCCTCATGATTTTATAGATCTCTATAAGGTCACCCCTCAACCTCCCACGCTCCAGTGAAAAAAGTCCCAGCCTCTCCTCATAACTCAAACCCTCCAATCCCACAACACCCTGCAAAATCTCTTCTGAACCTTCTCCAGATTAATACTACCCTTCCTATGAGGAGAAAGTGAGGTCTGCAGATGCTGGAGATCAGAGCTGAAAATGTGTTGCTGGAAAAGCGCAGCAGGTCAGGCAGCATCCAAGGAACAGGAGATTCGACGTTTCGGGCATGAGCCCTTCATCAGGAATGATTCCTGATGATGGGCTTATGCCCGAAACGTCGAATCTCCTGCTCCTTGGATGCTGCCTGACCTGCTGCGCTTTTCCAGCAACACATTTTCAGCACTACCCTTCCTATAAATTGGCGACCAGAACTTGTACACAATACTCCAGATGAAGCCTCACCAATGTCCTGTACAACCTCACCATAAGTTATGAGGAAAGGAGAGAAAGAACTGTCACCTTTAAAAAAGAGAGTATGCTGAAAACACACAGTTGATTGGACAGAATCTGTGAAAAGAAAAATTAAAATTCAGAGACTGGAAGAAATTTTCAATCTAACAGTTTACAGACAAATCGACTCCTCCTCAGTGTCTTTTTCTCAATAAACATGACTAAAGAAAAGCAGATGATCCGATCATCAGTCACATCACTGTTTGTGGGAACTTGCTGTGTACAAACTATCTGCTGGATTCTCTAACTTAACAGCAGTGACTCCATTCTGAAACTGTTGGTCGGATGTGAAATAGTTAAGGTCATTCACAGGACATGAAAAATGCTACCAAAGTGGAAGTCTTTGTTTTCTTTCGAGTCAGGGAGCAGAGTCAGAAGGTGAGAAAGAGATGCTGTTTTCACCAAAGCGGAGAGTTGAGATGTGGGATAGATGTGTTCAAAAATATGCATGGAAACTATTTCCATTGCTCAGTGAGTCAGTAACTGGAGGGCATCAATTTATGATTGCCACCAAATGAACATAGGGAGGGGCGAGCGGAAGTGTTTTACACAAGAGGACTCTTCCTACATTATAGCAGTGACGATACTTCAAAGGTAGTTCATTGACTGTAAAGTGCTTTGGGAAGTCCAGAGGTCATGAAAGATGCTGTCCAAATACAAGCTCTTTCTCGCCTTATATAGAATGTCTTAGCAGCAACAGTTGTTGAGGCAGACTCAATGGCAGCTTTTAAAAGGGAAATGATTACAGTAAACGAGAGGGCAGAGGTGTCAAACACAGCAGAGGTTACATTGTTGGAAGACTTCATGATCCTAGGCGGAGTGAAAAATCAGGGTCCCATATCTCACTCACTCATTCTCTCGTGCGCGCGCGCGCACACACACACACACGCAGGAAAGGATTGTAGTTCAATAAATTGTTTATTTTGCTATTCATTCAAGGGATGTGAGAGTCACTGGCTGGCCCAGCATTTATTGCTCATTCTTAATTGTCGTGAAGGTAGGGGTGAGCTGCCTTCTTGAATCGCTGCACTCCAAGTGCTGTAGGTTGACCCACAATGCCCTGAGGGAGAGAATTCCAGGATTTTGACCCAGTGGTGGTGAAGGAACGGAGATATATTTCCAAGTCAGGATGGTGGGGAACTTGTCATGTTCCCATGTATCTGCTGCCCTTGTCCTTCATCTTAGAATTGGTCATGGATTTGGAAGGTGCTGTCTAAGGAGCCTTGGTGCGTTGTTAAAAAAATGTATTTGAAAACATTTGTTTGTCAATAAAATAGACAGAAGAGATGGAGCGATTGGGGGAAAGAGCCATTGAAACAAGAGGAGGCCATTCAGCCCCTTGAGTCTGTTCTTCCAGACCATGGCTGAATTTTGTCTGCATTCAGCTTCCTCACTTTGATCCCCTATTCCTCAGCACACTTGCCTAATAAAAATCTATCAATCTCAGTTTTGAAATTTTAAATTGATCCTTGCGCTCAACAGCTTTCTGAGGTAAGAGTTCCAGATTTACAGCACCCTTTTGTGTGAAAAAGCAGACCCTCCCATCATGCCTGGACAGTGCGCTGGGCTCCATCAGGAAATATTTCTCAATGCATCTGCTCTACCTTCGCTTTGTCTGAAACATTCGCAGAGCAAGTCCCAGACACTCCAGAAGTACGTCATAGCGTCTCAGAACAGATTGATTAGTACATCCTAGAAGCATGTGGAAGTGACTGTAAGACTGTGAGATCCAACCATGAAACAAGGTCCCATTACAAAAGTTCAAAGCAGGAAACTTAACACGCTTTTATATTGATGGCCGAGTGGGGACTCCAGGCTTTGTGAGGCCTGATGCATGGACTCCTGGAATGGCAGCAGGGCGTTGGCTGGTGAACTCTTGGTGGCAACGGCAGGGCTCGGACTCTTGGCGGTAATGGTAGGTTATTAACAGCGGCATGTCAGTGCCCAGAGCGGGGTCTCCTTGCTGTGGTAGCCAGGAGTGAGGACCTTGCAGAAGTCCTGGAGCTGTGTTTGAGATGTCGGCCAATGAAGATGAACTCTATTAAGTACTCTCTCTTCTTGTACTTCAAAATGGCGTCAGATTGTGGTGACAGCACACTTCTCACTGTATCTCTGTAGATTAGATTTGATTCCCTACAGTATGGAAACAGGCTCTTCGACCCAACAAGTCCACCCTCTGAAGAGTAACCTACCCAGACCCATTCCCCTGCCCTATATTTACCCCTGACTAATGCACTAACATTATAGGCAATTTAGCATGGCCAATTCACCTGACCTGCACATCTTTGGACTGTGGGAGGAAACCGGAGCACCCAGACACGGGGAGAATGTGCAAACTCCATACAGTCACCCAAGGCTGGAATCGAACCCAGGTCGAGCTGTGAGGCAGCAGTGCTAACCACTGAGCTACTGTGCCGCCCCTTTATATATGTGTCAATAAATAAATCATTCATTCCTTCCACTGCATGAATCACTCCATTAAATTCCTAAACTCCAAATCTCCAGAGATTAGAAGCAACTTGTCCTCTTCAAACACTTCCAGGTACACATTGAACCTGAGTTTGACCATGCTGTTTGAAAGTGCAGGAGATACAACACATGAGTTGGTCGTGAGTCTGAACTTCACAACAGCTGCGCAGTTACATCAGCTCCAGCCAACCTCAGGAGCCAATTCTATAGCAGCCATACCCACAGGAAAACTTCCTGTCCTGTCATCCATCCAATCAATATCTAGTCAGCCTGTTATAGGAAGGATATTATTAAGGTGGAGAGGGTGCAGAAGTGATTTACAAGGAATGGAGAGTTTGAGTTGTAAGGAGAGCCTGGATAAGCTGGGACATTTTTCACTGGTGAGTAGGAGGTTGAGGAGTGACCTGACAGATGTTTTTAAATCATGTGGGATATAGATAAGGTGAATGGCAGGTATCCCTTGGGAAGGGGATTTCAAGACTTGGAGACATATTTTTATGACGAGCGAAGAATGATTTAGAAAGGACATGAGGGGTAATTATTTTACACAGAGAGTGCTTCGTGTGTGGAATAAACTTTGTGTGTGGAAATGGGGGGTGTGGGTACAATTACAGCATTGAAAAGACATTTGGATAAGTAAATGAATAAGAAATATTTGGAGGGCTATGGACCAAGCGCAGCCAGGCGGGGCTAATTTTAGTTTGGGATTATGGTTGGCATGGACTGGTTGAACCAAAGGGTCGGTTTCCACGCCATTCGACTCTATGACTCTGTCTACTTTCCCAACCTGACTGCCCCTAGAAGCAGAGTTCTCTACTGCTCTCTCATTCTGCTTGACTTCCTTCCAACTCAGATACGACAAGAGAAAGAAAATGTATGTGGCTCAGGCATTCCTATCATGACTTCAGAATGTCGCTAAGTGTTTCACCATCTGTGAAGTAGCTTTTGATTTGCAGTTGCTTTGGTAATGTAGCGAAACATAACAGTTAAATTGCACTCAACAAAATCCAGTAACAATAATGTAATGATGCTCAGGTAATCTGTTAGTAACTTTGTCAAAAAACGATCAGGAATACCAGGGAGAACTTGTCTGTTCTGTGTTGATTTCTTGTCCTCAGGATCTTCTAACCTCCCTCTTGGGAGCATGGCCAGGGCCTTGGTTTATCTGAAAAATGTGATATTAGATGCAAACAAAAGTGAGTAAAATTAGAATCTGGAAGTGAATTAACGAGGTCCTTTTTTTCTGTTCTGTGTTTCAGAGGTCAGAGGCCTCTGGGGTGGAGCTGGCCTGGGAAACCTGCAGTCGAAGACAACACAAAATCTGCATCCTACTGGTCGGAGGAGCTTGGGGGACGGATAGTGAGCATAAGGGAGTGCGATGGATCAGAGAGAGATCAATACTGCAAGACATTCATGCTAATGGGTGCCAGAGCTAATGATACAGGCTATTATCGCTGCTTCTATCACTTCATTGAACCAATCGTTGATGGAACAACGGCGACCAGTATATATGTGTTTGTGAAAGGTAATGTGACGAATGATAATTACAGTAAGATTTTTTTAAAATCTTCTTTGTTCATGCGATGTAGGCACTGTTAGCAAACCCAGCATTTATTGCCCGTCACTAAAGTGCCCTTGAACAATTACAGTCCATCTGGTGTTGGGAAGCCAACAATGTTGTTAAGAAGGAAGTACCAGGATTTTGACCCAGCAACAGTGAAAGAAAGCTGATATGGTTCCAGGCCAGGATGAGGTTGGAGGGGAACCTGCAGGTGGTGATATTTCCAGTTGCCTGCTGCCCTCATCCTTTTAGGTGGTACACACTACAGTTTTGGCAGGTGCTGTTGAAGAAGCCTTTACAAGTTGCTGCAGTCCATTTAGTACATTCTTCACACTGTTGTTCCTATGCACTAGTGATGGAGAGAGCACATGTTGAAGGTGGTGGACGGGATGCAGGTCACATGAACATCTTTGCCCTGGAGCTTCTTAAGTAGTGGATGTAGGTTTGTTAGCTGAGCAAACTCAGTGAGCAAACTTACATCCAGAACCTCGACCTGAGCTACAAATCTTCTCAAAACTCACCTTCTTAAGTAGTGTTGGAGCTGTGCGATATCGATAGCAGAAAGGCTTTGGGGAGTTGAGAGGTGGGTTACTCACGCAGAGTTCCCAGCCTCTGACCTGCCCTTGTATTTATATGGCCAGTCCAGTTCAGTGTCTGGTCAATGACCACCCTCAGGATGCTGACAGTGGAGGATCCAGCGATAATGATGATCAATTGACTCGGTGTGCTCATACGCTGCTTATTCTTTACAACGATGTATGATTATTTCTGTGAAATGATCATTATCCTCTGCAATGATTGTTCTTGCTATAAAGAGTAAAACCTGAACCTCTGTTCCTATACTAAGGGTCAATACTAGGACCAATGTTGGGAACAAACATAAGATCAAAAGAAAAGCTCAGCAGATCAGGCAGCCTCAGTGGAGGGGGGCAGAGATGATGGTTTTGGGTTATGACCTTTCATAATATTTTGTGATGCAGCTTATAAATCATTTTGAAATATCCTCATCTGTAAGCATTAATACTGCTGAACGTGCCTTCTGTTAGACTGTTTAATGAGGATGGTGAAATACCTCTACAGAGGCTGGTATCCCATCACCACGTCACTCTTTATTTACACATGAAGAATCCTTGACCCTAATGTTGCCTCAATCAGAGTCAACTCTGACACTCCTCTTTATAGTTGTCAGCCAGGGCTCCTTAATTGGGCCAAATTAACAGCTCAATCAGGGAACACATATCCCATGAGATCCAGCTGGCTGATCTCATTACAATCACTATAGGTGGGACACTTTCCCATTTGGAGTCTGATCTATTGTAAATCACAAAGAAAAACATACGTTGGGTATTAAAAACCAAAAGAACTGTGGATGCCATAAATCAGAACCAAAAACAGAAATTGCTGGAAAAGCTCAGCAGGTCTGGCAACATCTGTGGAGAGAAATCAGAGTTAATGTTTCGGGTCGAGGGACCCTTGCTCAGAACTTCGGGTATTGGTTGATAAGTAGCCAGAGACCTTTTGTACGTTACAACCCCAGCCTACTATCCTAGATTCATAGAAACCTATGCATGTGGTAAAGAGAGGTCTGTTTGGCCCTTTGTGTCCGTGTTGGATTCTTCATGTGTTGTCAAGTCCCAATGTCTCTGCTTTTTGACCATAACCATTGAAGTTCCTCCTCCTCAAATTCCTGTCCAAACCCTTTTAAAATCATTAATGGAATCAGTTTCCATCACTTTTCCAGATACGATATTCCAGATCCGGGCTGAGCAGAAATAGTTCTCCTCACCTCCCTTTTACAACTTTGTTCAATGATTAAATGACTTGCAGTTATTAGTTCACTCGCCAGAGGGAATCTTTTGTCTCTAAATACTATGTCAAAACCTTTCACATCACTTTGAAAATTTCCACTGACCACCTCTGAACTGTTTCAGTCCTACAGTGAGCTGTCCAGACGTACTCATCATTGAAGTTCCTCAACCCTGTTGACATCCTGTTAATCCTCCCCATTTTTATATCAATGATCAAAGTCTGATGGTCAATTGTTCACCAGGTATTGATGAACCAGGGATTATGGGCAGCATGGTGGCTCAGTGGCTACCACTGCTGCCTCACAGCGGCAGGGACCGGGGTTCAATTCCAGCCTCGGGCGACTGGCTGTGTGGAGTTTGCGTGGGTTTCCTCCTGCGGTCCGGGGATGTGCAGGTTGGGTGGTTTAGCCATGCTAAATTGCCCAGTATTGGGTGTATTGGTTAGGGATAAATTTAGAAGAGTGGGTCTGGGTGAGGTGCTTTTCGCACGGTCGATGTGGACTTGTTGGGCCGATATGGCCTGTTTCCACACTGGAGGGAATCTAATCTAAAACTCCACAGATTAGTTTATTTAAAGCAATAAAACACAATATAAGCTATGGTGCAGGTGCAGAAGACAACAAAGAAGGTAAATGGTATGTTAACATTCATAGTGAGAGGATTCGAGTACAGGAACAGGGATGTCTTGCTGCAATTGTACAGGCCCTTGGGGAGGCCACACCTGGAATATTGTCTGCAGTTTTATTCTCCTTATCTGAGGAAGGATGTTCTTGTTCTAGAGGGAGTGCAATGAAGATTGACCAGATTGATTCCTGGGATGGCAGGGCTGATGTATGAAGAGAGCTTGGATTGGCTAAGATTATATTAATTAGTTTTTAGAAGAATGAGGGAGGGGTGAAAACCTATACATTTTTCAACAGGACAGTTCGGGTAAATGCAGGAAGGATGTTCCTGATGAATGGGAAGTCCAGAACCAGGAGTCACAGTCTAAGGATACAGGGTAGACCATTTAGGACTGAGATGAGGAGAAATTTCTTCATCTAAAGAGTGGTGAGCCCGTGGAATTCTCTGCCATCGAAAGCAACTGAAGCCAAAACAGTGAACGTTTTCAAGATGGAGCTAGATGTAGTTCTTAGGCTAAAGGGATCAAAGGGTATGGGGAGAAAGCAAGAACAAGGTACTGAGTTTGATGATCGTATTGAACGGTAGAGTAGGCTGGAAGGGCTGAATGGCCTACTCCTGCTCCTATTTCCTATGTTCCTATAAAGCAAACATTTCAGCAAACCTCCTGATTTCTTTGTGTGCGCAGCTTGCAACCTCCGAGCAGATGAAACTGAAAGGCAGAGTTGCATTACTATATCCACACAGCACATGGAGTCCTTAAAGGGGAACGGTCGATGACACCTTTTATCACTTTACTGACAATCGAGAATAGACCGGTGGGGCATTAATTCACAGGATTGGATTTGACCTGCTTTTTACGAACCGAACAAATCTGAGCAAATTTCCATATTGTCAGATGGACTGGATGGAGGTGTCTCCTCCTATTTATTATGTAATTGTCCATCACTATTCACAACTGGATGGTAGGACTACAGAGTATATCTGGTCCATTTGTTGTGGTATCACTTAGCTCTATTGTTGGATGCTGCATCTGGTGTTTGGCATGAACAGAGTCCTGTTTCACCAGGTTGACATCTCATTTTTAGGTATGCCCGATGCTGTTCCTGGTGCGCCCTCCTGTACTCTCCACTGAGCCAGGGTTGATGCCTTAGTTATGTTTGACCTGATACCATGAGACTTCATTGGATCCTGTCAAAACATGTCAGATCTCTCAACATCTGTCAAGAAGTTTCAACTGGTTAAATTGCATATTTCTGTCTGACAGTGCACTTCCTAGTTGAATGTACAGCTTTAAGCAATCTAATTCTGGATTAGTGGTGCTGGAAGAGCACAGCAGTTCAGGCAACATCCAAGGAGCAGCGAAATCGACGTTTCGGGCAAAAGCCCTTCATCAGGAACAAATGCTTTTTTATTCCTGATGAAGGGCTTTTGCCCAAAACGTCGATTTTACTGCTCCTTGGATGCTGCCTGAACTGCTGTGCTCTTCCAGCACCACTGATCCAGAATCGGGTTTCCAGCATCTGCAGTCATTGTTTTTACCTCGTTAAGCAATCTAAGTTTATTTTTCTTCTCTGGTCTCCAAAGATTTTCAAAAATAACAACGATTCTTGCTTCAAGTGTTTAAAATGATCCACGTGCTCATTGTTGATGGAAGCAACAGTTTCTTGTAAAACGGGCACAGAGACACCATTATGGGGGAACCCCAGGTAAAAAGTGGGAGAGAAGTTGAGGTACATCAGAGAGTGGTTAAGGAAGTAGAAAGGAAGTGGTGAAGGAGGAAGACAGAGAGGGAGAAATGAGAGAGACAACATCAGGACTTGCTAAAGGACAGCCGTTGAAGTAACTTTGAAGTGTGCTCACTGTTCAATTTAAAGAAGAAGACTTGTATTTTTAAAGCAACTTAACACATTTTCAGGAAGGTGCGTCATCAGTATTAACATACATTCACTGTAACGGCAAGGAAGCACAAAGCTGATTTGAATTATCCAGCCTCCACAAGCAGCATTGTGAGAACTAGCAGATGATTTGTATTTCTGATTCTTCTTGAGAGATAAATATTGACCAGAACTCCCAAGTGAACTCTCTTACCCTTCTTTGAAAGGGTGCCCCCCCGGTTTTTTTTGATGTCCAGCTGAGAGTGCTACATCTAATGGATGCCACTGATGACAGTGAAGCACTCCATTAGTATCTTCCATTGCGTAATGCAGCATACATTGAGGACCTTCATGGTACAGTGGTAGTACACCCCTCCCCCCCCGCCCCCCCCCCCCACCCCCCTCATTTCTGGGCTATATGGCCTGGGTTCATGTCTTACCTGATCCAGACGTGTCATTAAAATGACTGAACAGATTGATTAAAAATATCTGCAGTGAACATAGAACTGAGTAGATACAGAAGTGGCGGGAATGATGAATGTATGAGGTGAATGTATTAAGATGGTGTGGTTCTGTTCACCGAGCTGGGAATTTGTGTTGCAGACGTTTCGTCCCCTGTCTAGGTGACATCCTCAGTGCTTGGGAGCCTCCTGTGAAGCGCGTCTGTGATGTTTCCTCTGGCATTTATAGTGGTTTGTACCTGCCGCTTCCGGTTGTCAGTTGCTGTCCGCTGCAGTGGCCGGTATATTGGGTCCAGGTCGATGTGCTTACTGATTGAATCTGTGGATGAGTGCCATGCCTCTGGGAATGCTGGGAATGGAGGGCGTGAGTTATAAGGAGAGGCTGGATAGGCTGGGATTTTTTCACTGGAGCGTAGGAATTTTCAGGGGTGACCGTTTGGAGGTTTATAAAATCACGAGTGGCATAGATAATGTGAATGGCCTATGCTTTTATTCCCTACAGAGGGGCATTTCAAAACTAAGTGACATATTTTTAAGGTAAGAGGGAAAAGATTTTAAAAAGACATGAGGGGTAACTTTTTTTGCACAGAGAGTGGTTTGTGTGTGCAATGAAGTTCCTGAGGAAATGGTGGATACAGGTACAGTTACAATGTTTGAAAAACATTTGGATAAATACATGGATAGGAAATATTTGGAGGGAAATGGGCCAGGAGCAGGCAGGTGGGGCTAGTTTAGTTTGGGAGTATGTTCAGCATAGACTGGTTGGACCAAAGGGTCTGTATCCATGCTGTATGATTCTATGACACTATCGCTATCTTGCGATCTTGATAGCCACAACTGAAATTTTGCCCCTGGGTTGCTGATGACTCTGTCTTTCTGCTGTCCCTGACCCCTCCGTGATTCTGTTGGGAAAAGGACTTTCACCCTTTGCAATATCCTGTATTTATTCTGCAGGAGTGAATATTATTCTCCATCCCCAGACTGGTAATAATTCATGGGACCTAGTCATACGCTCGGAGCGATGCTCAGCTTTAGTTTGGCAATCTGCCATTGGCTTGTTTAAGTTTCCAGACCCCAGCAGAAAATTGTAGTTTCTGTAATAACTTGTCCGAATTTTGAGGCCAACTTTTTCAATGCGTTTATATCAAAAAATAATCTCCTTCTGAATAAACAGGAAACAGGTGTCCCACTGTAAGTGTGAAAAATGTACACGCCCTGAGAGCACATAAGCTATATCATTCACTGTCAAAGCCAGTTCAAACATTTCACTTGCACTAACTGAGGAACATAGGAACTAGGACCAGGTCAGGACTTCCCAACAAGTAAGGATGCTGCATCAAATTAGTTTGGACCATTCCAATGAAACCCCAGGTTGGCAAAACCTCCCCTTATTTGGAGAGAATGTGGGAATGGGCCTCTTGTTTTTCTTTTCCCCCGCTCAGATCAAAGCTGGATGGGAGGGGAAACTGTGAGAAGGGTGCACAGAAGTTCCAGTGCAATTTGAAGAAACTCAAAGAGTGAGTAAAAGCATGGCAGATGAAGGATAGTGGGGATATATGTGAGGTTATCCACTTTGTGAACAAAACCCAAGAAGGCAGGTTATTGGCTAAATGGCGATAGTTTGGGAAAGGGAAGGTGCACAAAGACATGGTTGTCCTCATGCACCGGTTTGGGAAAGGAAGCATCTGAGTACAGGAGGTGATGAAGAAGCAAATGGTACTTTGGCCTTCATAGTGAGAGGATTTGAGCTGAGGAGCAGGGATGTCTTGCTGCAGTTGTACAAAGCCTTGGTGAGACCAAACCTGGAATGCTGTGTGCAGTCTTGGTGTCTTTGTCTGAGGCACAATGTTCTTGATACAGAGGAACTGCAGCAAAGGTTTACCATACTGATTCCTGGGATGGCAGCACTGGCGAATGAGGAGAGGTTGTCTCGGTTAGGTTTATATTCACTGGAATTCCGAAGAATGAGGGTGGATCTCATAGAAATGTAAAAAATTCTAAAAGGACTAGAAAGGCTAGTAGCAGGAAGGAAGTTCGTGATGGCGGGAGAGTCCAAACCATGAGTAACAGTCTAAGGATAGCGGGTAATCCATTTAGGATTGAGATGAGGAGAAATGTCTTCATCCAGAAAGTGGAAGTCATTACCACAGAAAGCAATGGAGGCCAAAAAATTGCATCTTTCCAAGAAGTTAGATATAGCGCTTAGGGCTAAAGGGAATATGACGGAAGGCAGGAACTTCTATGGAGCTTTTCTTTTTATTATTTTATTTGTTTTACTGAGCTGGATGATGAGTCATGATCATATTGAATGGTGGAGAAGGCTTGAAGAGCTGAATGTTTCCACCTGTGCTCAACTCCATTGATCTGTGAAAGTATTGGAACTGCAAGAGTCAAACATTCAGTCATAGACATTTATAGCTAAAATTACACAAGCTATGAAACATGGATCCTTTATCATTTCTTTGTAACAAACACCCTCTGATTGTATATGTGTGTGTGTGGTAGTATCAAGTAGGCAAAATGCATAATTTGGAGACGCCAGTGTTGGACTGTGGTGTACAAACTTAAAAATCACACAATACCAGGTTATAGTTCAACAGGTTTAATTTGAAGCACTAGCTTTCAGAGCGCTGCTCCTTCATCAGGTGGTTGGGCAATCTTATTCTCCAGAACCACCTGATGAAGGAGCAGCACTCTGAAAGCTAGTGCTTCCAAATAAATCTGTTGGACTATAACCAACAAAATGCACAGTGTAATTTTCAACACATGACAATCTCTACCTTTGCTCCATGTGGTTTGGCATTATTGATCATTATCATTTTATTCTTTATCCCAGCAGCCACCACCTTCTGGGAGATACAGCTCCTGATTTCCCCTGCACTTTCTGAGATACTTTGCTTGCTGATCTCACTTTTGAAGGGCTCAGCTTCAATTTAAAAGTTACAGCCAAACAACAGCAGCAGGTTATACTGAGATGGCGTGTTTAACTGAACGAGATGTCCCACTTCACAAGAGCATTATAAAACATGGTATATCACTGAGTTACTTCAGGAGATATTTGGTCAGATGGTCAAGTACCCCAGTCAAAGAGGTCAGTTGTCAGGAATACTTTCCTGAAGGAAAAGTATATGGAGAATCGGAGAAGTATAGGAAGGGAATTTCAGAGCTTGGGGTCTAAGCAACCGAAAACACTCACCATGAGTGGGACATTCAAGAGGCCAGAATGAGAAGACAGCAGGTCTTTTGGAGGGTTGTGAGGTCTTTTGGATGAAATTACAGAGATATGGAGGGGGGGGGGAGCAATTTGAATTTTCTTTTCTTTAAGTATTTTTAAAATATACTTTATTTATTAAAAAAAACTTGCATACATACATTGTTATAGAAGTAGTTCAATTCTGTGCAGGTTCATACCAAGTAAATAAGCAAAAAAATGGACTTTGACTCGATTCAGAAAACCAGAGATCATTCTTATACATGCAATACTAATATTTACATATATTTGAGGCATTGGGAGGGTCCGATAACTGAACCCCCATGTACCTTCAGCAGGAAGACCTCAGATAGTGGCCTTTCTCCTCTGCGCCCTGGCAGCAGCTGCCCTAAGCTTTAGAATGTTCCTCAGCACATAGTCCTGGACCTCGGAATGTGCCAGTCTGTAAGGGTGAGAATTTTCATTCTGCATTCTGTCCAGCTGTACAGGACATTGGTTAGGCCACTTTTGGAATATTGTGTACAATTTTCGTCTCCCTGTTATCGGAAGGATTGGTGAAACTTGAAAGGGTTCAGAAAAGATTTACAGCGATGTTGTCAGGGTTGGAGGATTTGAGCTATAGAGAGAGGTTGAATGGGCTGGGGCTGTTTTCCCTGGAGCGTCAGAGGCTGAGGGGTGACCTTATAGAGGTTTACAAAATTATGAGGGGTATGGATAGGATAAATAGACAAAGTATTTTTCCTGGAGTGAGGGAGTCTAGAACTAGAGGGCATGGGTTTAGGATGAGAGGGGAAAGATATAAAAGAAATCTAAGGGGCAACTTTTTCACACAGAGCGCAGTGCGTGTGTGGAATGAGCTGCCAGAGGAAGTGGTGGAGGCTGATACAATTACAACATTTAAAAAGCATCTGGATGGGTATATGAATAGGAAGGGTTTGGAGGGACATGGGTTATCTACTAGCAAATGGGACTAGATTGTGTTAGGATATCTGATCAGCATGGACGAGTTGAACTGAAGGGTCTGTTTCCGTGCTGTACATCTCTATGACTCTATTACCCTGGTTGTACCTATGTAAGACATGATTTGCCTGAATAGCACACAAAGCAGTACTTATCTTGATACATATGATGTTAGTAAATCAAATCCAATCAGATCAAAAGTTAATTTAGGTCAATGAGCACAGTTGGACTCGGAGAACAGGATGTGTTGTGAACATTCAAAAGTGGGAACTGGAATTCTGGGTGGCCACAAGTTTCAGAAGAGTAGCATGTGGGTGAGCAGCCATTAATGCATTATGGTAGTCAAGTCCAGAGATAAAGAAGGCATGCCGAGATAGGGCAAAGTTGGGCAATGATACGAAGGTGGAAATAGATGGTCTTAAAGATGGCATCAGTATGAGATCAGTAGCTCATTTTCCCATTCTACACCAGTGGTCTGGACTATCCCAGTCAAGAAAATATTTTACCTCTACCCTGAAAACCCTCATGAATAATGGGGGACGTGGTGGCATAATGGTACTGGCCTACTAAGCCAAAGATTCAAGCTAACGCTGTCGGGATGTAGGTTGAAAGCTCACTACGGCAACTAATGGAATTGAAAGTTGAATGAACAATTCTGGAATTGAAAGCTGTTCTCAGTCATTGAGATCATGTTCACTAGTGTCCTTTAGGGAATGAAATCTGCTGTCCTTACCATTTTGACCGAGATGTGACTCCAGACCCATAGCAATGTGGTTGGCGTTTCATTCACTCGTGGGACATGAGTGTCGCTGGCTAAGCCAGCATTTACTGCCCATCCCTAGGCACTCCTGAGAAGATGGTAGTGATCTGCCTAGACCCACACCGCCCTTAGGGAGGGAATTCCAGGATTTTGACTCAATGACAGTGAAGGAATGACGATGTATTTCCAAGTCTGGATGGTGAGTGACTCGGAGGGGAACTTGAAGGTGATAGTGTTCCCATGTATCTGTTGCCCTTGTTCTTCTGGATGGACGTGATTATGAGTTTGGAAGAGGCTGTAAAGGGTTTTTGGTGAATTTATGCTGTGCATTTTGTAGATAGTACACACTGCTGGTACTGAGCGTTGGTGACAGAGGGAATGGATGCTTGTGGATGTGGTGTCAACCTAGCAGGCTGCTTTGTCCTGGATGGTGTCGAGCTTCTTGAGTATTGTTAGAGCTACACTCATCCAGGCAAGTGGGAATATTCCATCACACTCCTGCCTTCTACCTAATAGATGGTGAACAGGCTTTGAGGAGTCAGGAGGTGAGTTACTTGCCGCAGTATTCCTAGCTTCTGACCAATTATTATAGCCACTGTATTTATATGGTGAGTACAGTTAAGTTTCTAGTCAATGGTAACCCCAAGGATGTTGACAGTGGGACAATTCAGTGATAGGAGTATGATTGATAATCATGGGGTTGTGGGTAAATTTAGTTTAGAGACAGTAATTGACTCGCATTTGTGTGGCGTTAATATTACTTGCCACTTGTCAGTCTAACCCTGAATATTATCCAGATCTTGTTGCATTTGAACAGTATCTTAGGGGTCATGGATGGTGCTGAATATTGTGCAATGTGGCAATGATCTAAACACTCAAATAAAAACAAAGAAGTATTTGCTGCTCTGCAGAACTGAAACCCCATTATTTGTCTAATCTGGTTTCATTTGATTTCATCTGACGGAAGTTTTTTTTAAGTGCTGAAAAGAGTCTCATCAAGTCACTTTTCAGTCTTGTTGTTTTATATTTTGAACATTTGATTTTGTTAGTGACCTTTTAAGGGACTGGCACACTCTGATCCAGATTAATTTTGTTTAATTTGATGATGTTGATTTAAATCACTTTAAAAGAACTCCATGATAAAGAAAACAAAATCCTCAATAAGATCACCCTCAACTCCCTCAAAGTAAGGCAATATTTACCAACTTTGAGCAGCTTCATAACAACATAGAATTTTACAGTATAGAAGGAGGCCATTCAACCCATAATGTCTGTACCAGGCCCCAAAAAAGGTACCCAGCTAGTCCCATTCTCCATCCCTACTTCCATAGCCCTCTAAATGTATCACTTTCAAATATATATCCAGCTCACTTTTCAATCCTCCTCTGAAATCTACCTCCACCACTCTCCCAGACAGTGCATTCTAAATCCTGTCAATTCTCATTCCGAGCTCTCTTGCTGACAATCTTGAAATTGTGACCCTTAGTTACTGACATACCAAACAGAACATTCTTCTTTACCCTGTCAAAATTGCTTATAATTTTAATCCCCTCAATAAAGTCACCTCATAATCTTCTCTGCTCTAAGAAGACTAAGCCCAAATTCTCTAACCTTTCCTTATAAATAAAATCCTTCATTCCTGGTATAATTTCTAGTAAATGTCCTTTGCACTCTCTCCAGGGCTGTAACATCCTTCCTCAAATAAGATGCCCACACACAATATTCCAAATGTGGTCTGACCAATGATTTATGGAGGTGAAACATCTCTTCCTTGCTTTTATACACATTGCCTCTATTTGTAAATCCAAGGATCCTATAAGCCTTCTTAACAACTGTTTCAGCTTGCCTGGACGCCTTCAGAGAATCATGTACGTGAACCGTGAGGTCTCTCTGCTCCTGTACTCCCCTCAGACATGTCCCATTGAGGCCTGTGCTGTCTCTCTGCGTTCCTTCTACCAAATATGCATTACCTCACATTTCTCTGCATTGAAATTCATCTGCCAGGTGTCTGGCCATTTGGCCAACTTGTCAATGTCGCTCTGAAGCTACTCAGCATCATCCTCACAATTCGTTATTCTCCCTAGTTTAGCATCAGCTGTATATTTAGAGATTTTGCCCTCATCACCCATCATATAAATCAGAAAAAGTAAGGGTCTCCACACTAATACCTGGAGAACACCACTTTCAACTCCATCTCCAATCTCTCCCAATCCTCTGCTTCCTATCTTTTCAACTCCCAACCCATGCTGCCAAGGACCGATCAACCCCAAACATTTCTAATTCCCAACCAATCTGCCAGGTGACACCAAATCAAATGTTTTCTGAAAATACAAACATACAACATCCACAGCACTACCCTCTTCCACTGCCTGTGTCAGCTTGTCACAGAACTCAATTACATTTGTCAGGCATTGCCTGCCCTTGACAAAGCCATGTTGACTAGTATTAACTTATTTTTATCGAAGTATATATTTACCTTATCCCAGATTATGGCCTCTACCAGTTTTCCCACTATTGATGGCAAGCTGGCAGGTCTGTGGGTTGCTGGGTTACCCCATGTCCCTTTCTGACACAATAGTGTCACACACATTTACAGACCTCCAGATCCACCCAGACCATTCCTGTGTTCAGAGAAGCCTAGAAACTTTCAGTCAATCGTTCTGCAACTTGCTCCCCTACCTCTCTCAGAAATCCAGATGCATCCCATTCAGGCCTGGCAACTTCTCTTCCTGGAATGCTGCCAGCCTTTTTAACAACCCTTCCTCATTTATCACTACACTGCTCAGTTGCTCAACACCCATATTTTCAACTGGGCCATTGTCATCATTTTCTAATTTAGTAAAGACAGAAGCGATGTAGTATTTTGTACCTCTGCCATACTCTTTGCTTCAATGAGTAGCTTACCTTGTTCCTTATAGGCCCAACTCTATCCTTCACTAATCTTTTACGGTTAATAAATTTAAAGAATATTTTACTATTTGTTTTAGTGCGGCCTGCCATCCTTTCCTCATGTTTCCTCTTAACCTTCCTTATTCCAGCCACAGGCTTTTGCCTCTGTTTGAGATATTCTGGATGTAGGTTTTGCTCACTGAGCTTGAAGGTTCATTTTCAGACATTTCGTTATCCTATGAGGTAACATCATCAGTAAGCCTCTGAATGGAGCACTGGTGGTGTAGCCCGCTTTCTATTTATATGTTTGAGTTTCTCTGGGTTGGTGATGTCATTTTCTGTGGTGACATCATTTCCTATGGTGATGTCATTTCATGTTCTTTTTTCTCGGAGGAGGTAAATGGGATCCAAGTTAATGTGTTTGTTGATAGAGTTCTGGTTGGAATGCCATGCTTCTAGGAATTTTTGTGCATGTCTCTGTTTGGCTTATCCTAGGATGGATGTGTTGTCCCAGTCGAAGTGGTGTCCTTCCTCATCCGTATGCAAGGATACTAGTGAGAGTGGGTCATGTGTTTTTGTGGCTAGTTGATGTTCATGTATCCTGGTGGTTAGTTTTCTGCCTGTTTGTCCAATGCAGTGTTTGGTACAGTTCTTGCATGGTATTTTGTAAATGACATTAGTTTTGCTTGTAGTTTGTATAGGGTCTTTGTACAGTGACGAAACGTCAGGAAACAAACCTTGCAGCTCAGTGAGCAAACCTACATCCAGAACCTCAACCTGAGCTCCAAATCTTCTCAAAACATGAAATATTCTTTCTGATTTCTATTGCCTTAAGGAGAACGCTGAGTTTTCTCCTGGTAGCCTGGCCAATATCATCTATCATCACTGAAAACAGTGATATTTTCTAATCATCATCTCTTTACTGTTTGTGGGAATTAACTGCCATGGTAGTAACAATGATTACAATTTAGAGGTGCTTTATTGGCATTAGGCAACTTCCTAAGATTATGAAAGTAATCAAATAAATTTAGTCCTTCTTTTATTACCAATAGCTTCCTGCATTCAGTCCTTCCAAAAACTTTCTACCATCCAGAAGACATAAGTCAAGAGTGTGTTGGAGTAATCCTGACTTGCCTGGATGAGGGCAATTGCAGCTTCCACAACACTCAGGAAACATCACATCATCCAGGTCAAAGTAGCCCGCTTCATTGCCACTCCATCCATCAATTTAAACATTCACTGCTTGTGCCTTGAGTGCACATTGTCTTTAGTGTCTACCGTCTAAAAGACACTCTGCAATAACTCACTAGAGACACCTTTAATGGAACCTTCTAAACTGGTTGTCTGCACCATCTTATACAGCAAACATTTACTGGATTGATTCCTGAGAATGAGAATGTTGTTCTATGATTAAGGACTAAGTGAATTGGGCCTGTATTTTCTGGAGTTCAGAAGAATGAAAGGTGTACTTATTGAGACATACAGATTTTGAGAGGGTCTTGACTGGGCAAGCATTGACAGGGTCTTTCCTCTGGCCAGAGAATCTATAGAAAGGGAACAAAATTTCAGAATAAGGGGCTAACCATTGAAGACTAGGATGATTAGAAATGTCTTCAATCATAGCATTGTGAACCTTTGGAATTCTGTATCCCAGCAGATTGTGAATGCTCCATTGTTGAATACGTTTAGACTGAGATAAACAGATTTTAGTCCCTCAGGCGATCAAAGGGTGACAGAAAAGTGGATTTGAAGTAGATCAGCTCTGATCTTATTGAAAGGTGGATGAGGCTTCAGGGTCCATATGGTGCATTCGGCTCCTATTCCATATGTTTGCAGAGCACAAGGGCAGTAAACGTATGGGAACACCATTCCCTCCAAGTCACAAACCATCCTGACTTGGAACTGTACAGGACATTCCTACGCAGCATTGGGTTAAAATCCTGGATCGGACAGCACAGTGAGAGCAGCTTCTATAGGCCTACCGTCAGAAGAAGCAAGAGTCTCAAACGTCATCATGCCAGTTTGTAAAGCCTCCCACATTATTGAGAAGGAAAGATTCATTTCCAGAGTGCTGTTGCAAGTGAGCTGATAGAAAGTTCATAGGGGTGTGGGAGAGGGTGGTTTTCACTTTTAGTTATGAAAACATTGAAATTGGGGAAATTGTTGTGTTTGAATGGGTGTGGTGAATGGAGCAGAAATATATCCAACCTGAGCTGGCAACATGGAATGGAACTGATGATTAGTCTGTTAAAGTTTCAGTCTGTGTAGTTGGCAATCAGTAAATAGTAAAGATCCCCAAAGGCCTTAATCTAAAGCTGAATCTTAACCCTTTGATGCTGAAATTCTTTCGATTATTTTTCCTGGATCTTTTCCGAAATTCAAAAAGCGACAACTATGTTTCTTAGCAATGAGATACTTTCAACAATACGCTGGTAGGAGAAAGTGTTTTAGAACAGAAGGGTTCGTTAAAACAGGAAAAGAACTTTCAGCCGACCAAACTGTCTCCTTTATAATGATTTCAACCTCACCCAGTCACCAGTCATTACAAGAACAGTCGCGCATTTAATAAATATACTGCCTGATGTGTCAGGCAATGAAGCTTGTAATATCCAACCTAGAGTCTGTGGTGTGAACTAATCCCAGCCAGAGCTATTTGGATTGGGATTAACTTTAGGTCAAAAGAAATCAGGGAATTGCCTATTTAATCAGAAAACAGATGATGGGCCGAATCTTCTGCTTTTGGAGTAGTGTCAGTTTCAACGTCACGAGGCCTAAGGGATATCTCACCATGTCTGACCCACCTTGCTTCATTAAGACCCCACCCCACAGCATCCCTCTTCCCTCCTTCAGACCCCTATCTCAACAGGTGCCTTTCCCAGAATGACTCACCACTCAGCAGATATCCGCCAAAAGATGTTTACTGCTTGTAACTCTAACACTGGAATTTTTCAGGTCAAAATTCTATTTGTCATCCTAATTCTTGATCTGCTTAACCTTCACGGTTTTTTTGTAGGTTTCACACACAAAAACAGACTGATCCCTCCAAGCTGCACCTTTTGCGAGTCCCTCGGTACTTAATAATAGCCTGCCTTTGGATACTCCCAACCAAGCTGCATGGCCTCGCACTTTGCTGTGTTAAACTCCATCTGTCTTTGCTCACTCACTCAATCTATCTATATCCCTTTGCAGGTTCCTTTTGTCCACATCACAACTTTCTCTTGCACCTATTTTTGTAATGTCAGAGGGCATTTGAGTGTGGGTCTGGAGTCAGGTGTGGGCCAGGCTAGGTAAGGGCAGCAGTTTGCTTCCCTAAAGGACATTAGTAAATCAGACAAAGAGCTTTAACTGCACAGGCTAATGCTGGCAAGGTGGGGGTGGAAGGTGAGCTCCTTTCTAGGTTTCCTAACCCCATTTAAGGGTGGCTTGCTCGCTCAGTGGTTAGCACTGCTGCCTCACAGCACCAGGGAGGGTTCTATTCCAGCCTCGGGTGAGTGTGTGTGTGTGTGTGTGTGTGTGTGTGTGTGTGTGTGTGTGCGTGTGTGTGTTTAACCATGCTAAATTGCACATAGTGTTCAGGGATGTGTAGGTTAGCTCCATTAGTCAGGGATAAATGTAGAGTAATAGGGTGGGGGAATGGGTCTGGGTGGGTTACTCTTCAGAGGGTCACGCATAGGATCCATACTGTAAGGATCCTATGATTCTCTATCAGAGGCAGATGGGGACCTTGGTGTCCCATCAAATCTGGCCCTAAGTGATTTTAGGTAAATGGATGTACAGAATCACAGAACTGTTACATTGCAGAAGGAGGCCACTCAGCCCATTTTGGGCTGAGACCACATTTGGAGCACTCTTCAAATCAGCATCAATACCTACTGCCAATTTCCTGTTTGTTCCTCAGACCCTTGCACATTATTCCTATCCAAATAATCATCCCAGTGGAATGCTTTGATAGAACCTGCCTCCAGTACATTTCCAGGCTGTGCATTCCAGATCTTAACTATTCGTTGAGTGAAAATGGTTTTTCTTGCTACACATTTGCTTCTTGTGCAAATCGCTGTAAATCTGCACCCTCTGTTCCTTGATGCTTATACACGCGTGCCTTTGTGTGTGGGATGTCCAAAGCTGAGAGGGCATTGGTTTAAAGTGAGAGATACAAAAGGGTTCAGAGGGGCAATTTGTTCACCCGGAGGGTGGTTAATGTCCTGCCTGAGGTAGTGGTGGAAGCGATACAGTTTTGCCATTGAAGAAACATTTAGACATAGACATGGATGGGATAGATATAGAGGAATATGGACCAAAGCAGGTAACTAGGACTAGATTAGTTGTGAAAACAGGGCAGCATGGACCTATTTCTGTGCTGTAGACCCTTATGACTCTATGACTCTAAACATAAGCCCTGAACAGAAGCTCCAGGAGTCAGCAAGGTTTAGTATGAACAACAGGGGTCTGGGAAGCCACAGCCCCAAGCTGACATCGAAAACATCAACATTCCCCTCACTGCACTTTGTTATTTCAAGCCCTCACATTGTCTCCGTGTGGTGAGGGGATTCAACCGCCTGTTCCTCAGGCTGTTCCTCGCACAATCCAATTTCCTTTCGGCTTGCCTGAAGAAAGCCAAGAAAGCTAGTCCCAGAGCACCAGCTCTTCCGCCTAAACTTCACTTTCCACCACATTCCCAGATCAAAGCTCTTCCGAGAACTGGATCGGGCTATCCATGGGGTACGAGGGCAAAATTCCCAAGAATATTACACCTCAACAGTGAAAGGGGAAAGTGTAAGGTATCCGAATTCAATTGAGAGTTTAGGGACTGTTGAATATGGAAAAGAGTATTGACTGTTTGTGATTCCTTGATTTACATGAAGAGGTTAGAATGTTAAAAGGAAATTAAATTCTATTGTGACTCTTACTGAGCTTTGAAGTTTTGTAATTTCAGCCTAAGGGCTGTTTTAATCATGAAAGCACTGTTGGAGATTGTTTTCTGTGTCTCAACCAGACTGTCAGAAACTGACACAAGTGTAAACAAACGTAAGGGTTGAGAATATCGAGGGATGAGAAGGAGTAATGTTTGTCACAACAGCGATAGTATATAAACTATCTTAAAAGTAATAAAATGTCCCTAAGCATGATGTAATATTGAATAAAACTTGACACTAAGCCATGTAAGGAGATATTAAAACACACAACAGGGTGGCACGGTGGCTCAGTGGTTCACACAGCTGTCTCATAGTTACAGGAACCTGGGTTCAATTCCACCCTTGGATGACTGCATGGAGTTTGCACATTTTTCCCGTGTCTGCGTGGGTTTTCTCTGGGTGCTCCGGTTTCCTCCCACAGTTCAACGATGTGCAGGTTAGATGGACTGACCGTGTTAAATTGCCCTATAGTGCGCAGGCTAGATGGATGAATCATGGGAAATTCAGGATTATGGGATAGGGTGCTGAGTCAAGGTGGGATGCTCTTTGGAGGCCAAATGGCCTGCATCCTCACCGTAGGGATTCTATCATATCGGCATCATCAGCTACTTTGGCATTTGTTACCCATTCCTAATTCCAGAATGCAGTTAAGAGTCAGCCATATTGTTTTGAGTCTGGAGTCACAGACCAGAGGAGAATGGCAGATTATTTCCTTACAGAGAGTAGTGAACCAGATGGGATTTTTTTTCCTGATACCAGTTTCATGGTCTTCATTAGAATGTTAATTCCAGATTTTTATTGAATTCAAATTCCACCTGATGTGATTTGAACACAGGTTTCCAAGCATATTATTTGGCCCTCTGAATTAATAGTCTAGTGATAATGCCACTAGGTTCACACATTCTGGGTCTAGTCCAGTGATGTTACTATTATGTCGCTGTTAATCATAATCAATTGCTGCTTTTCCCAATTGTAACTGGCACAAAGTTATTTGGTGCCGATAAATCTGACGTGTCACATTTTATTGACAAGAATGAGGAGGGCCAATACATTCTAATATTGGATACAGAACAGTACAGCACAGGAACAAACTCTTCGGCCCACGATATTGTGCTGGACATGGCGCCAAATTTAACTAATCCCTTCTGCCTGCCCTTGGTCCATATCCCTCCATTCCTTGTATATCCGTGCGCTTATCGAAAAGTCCCTTAAACACACTTCCATGTTGTAATTGTTCTTTCGAGGGAGGTGATGGCCTAGTGCTATCATCACTAAACTATTAATCCAGGAAACCAAGATAATATTCTAGGGACACGGGTTCAAATCTCACCATGACAGATGGTAGAAATTGAATCCAATTAAAAATGAAGTCTGGAATTAAGAGTCTAATAGACAATAGACAATTGGTGCAGGAGTAGGCCATTCAGCCCTTCGGGCCTGCACCGCCATTCAATATGATCATGGCTGATCATTCCTAATCAGTATCCGCTTCCTGCTTTATCTCCATAACCCTTGATTCCACTATCTTTGAGAGCTCTATTCAACTCTTTCTTAAATGAATCCAGAGACTGGGCCTCCACTGCCTTCTGGGGCAGAGCATTCCACACAGCCATCGCTCTCTGGGTGAAAAAGTTTCTCCTCATCTCTGTCCTAAATGGTCTACCCCGTACTTTTAAGCTGTGTCCTCTGGTTCGGCACTCACCCATCAGCGGAAACATGTTTCCTGCTGCCAGAGTGTCCAATCCTTTCATAATCTTATACGTCTCAATCAGATCCCCTCTCAGTCTTCTAAACTCAAGGGTATACAAGCCCAGTCGCTTCAGTCTTTCAGTATTCTGGTTCAATAATATCCTTTAAGGAAGGAAAATACCATCCTTACCTGGTCTGGCCTACATGTAACTCCAGACCCTCAGTGACGTCATTGACTCTTAACTGCCCTCTGGGGGATTGGGGATGGGCAATAAATGCTGGCCCGGCCAGTGACACCCTCATCCCGTGAAAGAATTTTAAAAAGTGTTAGAATTCCAAAGAGAGAGCACGAACAGAAAGAACCAAATCTGTGATGTTCGCAGGACAGTTTGATTGGGCTGTTAGAAAAGCCTTTTACTTAGTCAAGTGAGGCATGGAGTACAATAACACGGAAACTATAAAAAATTGCCATAAATCACTGCAAGGCCTCAAGGTATTGTGAACAATTTTGAGTCTCACACTTTAAGAAGAATGTGGAGGTGACTGACTAAGATGGTAACAAGAGCTGAGCAATGTGGACAGTCTGGAGAAGGTAGGGTTGTGTTCTTTAGTAGTAAATGATATAATTTGATTTCAATCATCTTTCCAACTACAAAAGATGATAGACACACCGCAAATAATCATTCACACGGAGGGTCTTGATATGATGCATTTTTGCTGAAGTGTCCAATCCTGGAGGGGCAGGTCCCCACACAAATGCTGCACATGTACTTACTAAGTGCCACTGTGGATTGCTATTTTCAGCACAATCCTGTGTTGCCCAAGTTGCTGCAGCCACTGGTTATTGTAGTGGCACATGCCAGTCCACAGGAGGCAGTGCCACCTTCCTCTCGCATCAGCTAGTGGCTCCCAGGTACAATGGTCGATGTTTAGGTCCTTCATGTCACACTTGTGAGCTGCCTTGAAGCACAGCTTTGGCTGTCCTCCCATCTGCCTGTCTCCAGCTTCCTGACCATACAGAGAATCCTTGGGCTTGCGATGGTCTTCCATCCTGCAGACATGCTGCAGCTTATGAAATCTCCTCCCCTCCCGCCCACTTGCCCTTGCTGTTTGAGAAGTGCTAACAAGCCTGGGAGGTCCACCTTTGAAAAGGCCATCCTGCCAGGAGGTAGCCACCTTGCACCTCAGACAGCAAAAATGGAAATGTCTGCAGTTCTTTTGGTTGCTGAAGGTCATCCACGTTTCACAGCCTTGAAAACACAGGCCTTATAAACAGCGTGGTCCTCAAGGTTAGCTTTGTGTTATTCCATTCCAATTTGTGGGTTGACCAAAGATTGGAGTTACTTTCTGAATGCAGGCCTTAAATTCTCCATCAAGGCACAGATTGCCATAATGGACCCAAGTGACCAAATTTTACTAACCACTTGCAGGAGGATGTTGTTGAGCATGATTGGGGCAGAGATGCAACAAACTGTCCCATTAGTTTCTTTGATGTATACAGTGAGGGAGAAAAGTGAGGTGGACCTTATAGAAAGTCATAAAATCATGAGGGGCATAGACAAGATGAATATCCAAGGCCTTTTCCCCAGGGTAGAGGAGTCTAAAGTGAAAGGGCATTGATTTAAGGTGAGAGGGTAAAGACTTTAAAGAGGCTTGAGGGGTGCAGGTTGGGAGGTGATGGTGATAGGTCATTGGGGAGAGTGAAGCAGATAGGTGGGAAGGAAGATGGACAGGTAAGACATGTGATAAGGGTGGTGCTGAGTTGGAGAGTTGGATCTGGGATGAGGTGGGGGTGGTGGAGAGATTTGGAAACTCCTATTTTAAGGTCCGCAATTCCCCCTCCCATGTGATCAACAATGCCCAACAGTGCATCTCCTCCACTTCCCGCACCTCCGCCCTTGAATCCCACCCTCCAATTGCAACAAGGAAAGAATCCCCTAGTCCTCACCTTCCATTCCCACTAATTTCTGGAAGCTTTGCATCACCCTCCCACCATTTCCGTCACCTACAATCAGACCCCACCACCAGAGACATATTTCCCTCCCCCACCCTATCTGCATTCCGCAGAGACCATTCCCTCCATGACTCTCTCATTAGATCTAAACCCCCCACCAACCCATCCTCCACACCTGGCACCTTCCCTTGCTGCTGCAGGAGGTGTAAAATCTGCTCCCAAACCTCCCCCCTCACCTCCATCCAAGGCCACAAAGGACCTTTGCACATCCAGCAGAGATTTCCCTGCACATGCATCCACCTCATCTGCTGTGTCTGTTGCTCTCTGTGTGGTCTCCTCTACATCAGGGAGACAGGACACCAACCCACGGAACGTTTCACGGAAACATCTCTGACACACACACACACACATATCAAACAATCCCACCTCCCTGTGACCGACCACTGCAACTCCCCCTCCCACTCCGCCAAGGACATGCAAGTCCTGGGCCTCCTCCAACATCAAATCCAAGCCACCCAACAACTGGAGGAAGAACGTCTCATCTTCCATCTTGGGACCCTTCAACCACACGGCATCAACATGGACTTCACCAGTTTCTGAATCTCCCCTCCCTCCACCTCATCCCAGATCCAACCCTCCAACTCATCTTGCCCTCTTGAACTGTCCCATCTGTCCATCTTCCTTCCCACCTATCCACTCCACCCCCCCAACCCACCTATCGCTATTACCCCCCATCTCGCATCCACCTATCGCCTTCCCAACTACCTCCCCAGCCCCACCACCACCCTCCCATTTATCTCTCATACCCCTTCCCCCTCCACATTCCTGATGAAGGGCTTATGCCCGAAATGTCGACTCCTGCTCCTTGGATGCTGCCTGACCTGTTGTGCTTTTCTAGCGCCACATTTTTTGACAATTGTAGACCTTGCCATGTTGTCTAGGATGGAGGTAAAAGTCTTCCATATCCACTGGGAAGATGAAGATCATGAAGTTACTCGACAGATAGAAATCTAGTGCATCGCCGTGTTTCCTCCATTCTTCACTCTGAAGATGTCAGAAGTGAAACTGTGCGGCACAGTGCACCTAGTCAAGGAAGGAGCAGGTCAGAATCCGGGATTGTAGTGGACAACCAGTTCCTGAAGAAAGGCTTATGCCCGAAACGTCGATTCTCCTGCTCCTTGGATGCTGTCTGACCTGCTGCGCTTTTCCAGCAACACATTTTCAGCAACAACCAGTTTTCCCCAAACCTGGTAGAGTTCTGTCCTGTTGACGGCGCTGAATGCTTTAATGAGACCTTCGAGGGTAAGATAGAGGTATATCCTATTCACAACTATAAATAATACTTTAATATAAAACTGTCTCACCTACAGGCACAAGTATGATGGGTTTATTGGCCTTTGGGTCATTGTATAATTCTTGCCCCATCACTGTCCAGTGACTATTGTCGCAAAGTGTGAGGGTGAGGGGTGGATCAGGCCCAGTCAAAAAGCTGAAAGGGCTTTTGCCCGAAACGTTGATTTTCCTGCTCCTTGATGCTGCTTGACCTGCTGTGCTTTTCCAGCACCACCTAATCTTGACCCCGGTCAAATAACTGAAACTGTTCAGATACCAGAGGGCAATGGTTCATACGCAGTCAAAGAACAAAGAAAATTTACAGACCAGGAACAGGCCCTTCGGCCCTCCAAATCTGTGCCAATCCAAATCCACTGTCTAAACCTATCGCCCAATTCTTAAGGATCTCCTCCCTCTGCTCCCCACCTACTCATGCATCTGTCCAGACGCACCCTAAATGAATCTACCATGCCTGCTTCTACTACCTCTGCTGGCAACTCATTCAGGCACCTACCACCCTCATTGTAAAGTCAAAGGTCAGAAAGGTTACACAGATTTGGGGAGGGAGAATAATGTGGGAGTGATACAGAGAGCAGATTGATTTAAAATGTGATCAGCAATCACTTGCATTTATGTCGCCTATTTAAAATGGATGAAGGAGCTTCATGGGAACATTATCAGACAAAATCTGACTCAGAGCCACATTCAGAGACAGTGATGGCCCAAATGATTAGCCAAAGCAGTAAGTGTTAGGAAGCATCTTAAAGGAAATGAACAAGGTGTCAAGATTTACTGAGGAAATTCCAGGGCCTATCCAGAGGAAGACAGAGCCACCAGTGGAGTGATGAAGGTCAGGACTGTTCAAGAGGCCACAACTGGGAGGGATGCAGCGACCCTGGAGTGTTTCCAGGCTGGAGGAGGTTCCAGGAGTAGGAAGACTGTTAAGGCCATGAAGGGAGGTAAATTTTAAAAAAGCATGTTTAGAAAACGTTTCACATTCATTAACAAATCCATCGGGTGGTGTTAACTGCGTTCTTTTCCTGAAAGAGGAGACAGAAGCTTCAGGCCTTGTGCATAGGTCCAGCCCAGGAAAGTGGGCAGTGAAAGAGGGAGTGAACTGGGGGACGACGGATGGAGGAAGGTGGATTTTAAAAAGTCCTTCGCCTATCTGTTGAACCTCAGTGTGCAATCCGAATCATGAAAACAAAAGTCACGGGCACAACTGTGCTCAGTCACAGGAAGCTCCAGCCGTGTGTTTGTACAAGGAACAGAGCTATGTCCTTGTCAGGGTCCCTGAGGAACCGTTGACGGGATATCGTCCTTCCCCATTTTGTTTACAGAGCTCCACTGTCAAGCTGCAACTTGGATCCTGGACCAAAAGAAGAGAAAGGAAACAGAATGATGTTTTCTGCCAGGAGAGGGAAATTGAATCTCGAGTCCAAGAATGGTCTTATTGTATGTTTCCTAAAGTCATTGACAAAACAGATTTTTTTTTGTGTTGTTTGGTACAGTTTGACAGAGTGAGCAGACTGCCCCCATGCCTAACAACACGCAACAGAAACTCTCATTTTCTCAGCTGTTTTGTTGCAATCCTATTACTTTTCGAAAATCATTTTGGGAGCGTGACCATTGGTCACCCTCAGTGCCCCGTGTAGTGGGCTGTCATTAGGACTACATTGTCGACTTGATGCCAGCTGAATGGTTTGATCGGCCATTTTGGAATAATAATTAAGTGTCAGTCACATTGGTGAGAGCACAGAGTTACATATAACTCCAGACTGGGGGAGGGAGGGGGAGGTGTTGAAATGCTGGTCTCCTTCCCTAGAAAACATCCCCAAACCAATTGAGCTTTACCAAGAATCTGACAGTCTCGCGGTCAAATTTGCCAACTTTTTTACTTCCAGGTTTCCTTTTCAAAATGGAATCAGATTTTCAAGCTGCCATGAGTCGTAGAATCATAGAGATGTACAGCACGGAAACAGACCCTTCAGTCCAACTCGTCCATGCTGACCAGATATCCCAACCTAATCTAGTCCCATTTGCCAGTACTTGGCCCATATCCCTCTAAACCCTTCCTATTCATATACCCATCCAGATGCCTTTTAAATGTTGTAATTGTACCAGCCTCCACCACTTCCTCTGGCAGCTCATTCCATACTCGCACAATCCTCTGCTTGAAAACATTGCCCTGTAGGTCCCATTAATATCTTTCCCCTCTCATCTTAAACCTATGCCTTCTAGTCATAGACTCCCTCACCCCAGGGAAAAGGTTTTGTCCACTTACCCTGTCCATGTCCCTCATGATTTTATAAACCTTTATAAGGTCAATTGAACCTGTGTCCTCAGCAAGCTAAGGTATTTGGGTTTAACTAAGCCTCTGGATTATTCATCAAGTGACAGAACCATAACATGCATCAACCTGCTTATTTGCCTTGTTTCTTACCAATACGCAGAAGGTATGGATTAAAAAATCTCTTGAAGTGCGGGAAAGTTGGAGAAGACTATTGTGAAAAATGTGTGGGGCAGCATTGTATTGGACAACCTGCTCTTCACCCAGTTCCCAGTTCAAAGGTCAGGGTAGAACCTGCCCTTGATCCTGACAACCAGGCCCTGAAATGAGTTAATGCTGGGGACAGCATAATTTGCTCAGACGTGAGACTTTTGCCCCTTTCTCAGGAGGAAGCCCCTGCTCTCGAGAGTTATTGATTGCTTAGCAGCTCTACAGAACAACGTCACTGATTGCCAAGACTGGGACTACAAGCAAGCCCCACTGCTAAGGAGCCTAGACCGATTGGTTAGTCCTTTTTTAGTGTTGGGGTGAGGGAAATGAATGGTGATGAGCGGGACTGTGTCATGGAGGAGGGTTAAAGAAGGAATGACAATGGAGTGGGGGAGGCAGTGTCACTCCGATAGACCCGCAAAGGAAGTTCCCCATCTTCCTTGCCTGACCCCAATCCATGCAACTCACTGGATTGGCTTCCCCATCTCTGCCATCTCCCCAACCTGGGTAAATACTGGTGGAGGTAGGACGAGGCCATTGAGTGAACATTTAAAAGGCTCAACAGGCCCAAGGGCAGATAATCTGCCCAATGCCTGCTCCACACCCCATTAAGTTTCTGGAAGGCGTTGGACAGAGGGGGAAAGGCACCCACTGGATTTCACAGACCCCTCCATGCCTCCAAACCCAGTGGCAGAAGGATGTTATGGTTTTGAAAGAATGCAGAACACATGTACTGGAGTGGGTCCAGGGAGATGAGGAGCTTCGGTGATGTGGAGAGAAAGGAGAACGTGACATCTTAACTGCGTGGAACGAGAGAAGCAAATAAAGAGATTTGACAAAAGATTCAAAATCATGAAAAGTTTTGAGACAGAGACTTCTTGGAGAACTGTTTTCAGTTCTGCAAGGGTCACCAAGACAGATTTAGAAAGACTGGCAAAAAAATCAGACCAAACATGAGGGAAAAAGATGAGCTCAGGACACTGTTGTGATCTGGAATGCACTGTTTGTGAGAGGTCATTGGATGTAGATTGAATTGAAACTATTGAAGAGATTTGACAATTATTGAAGGAAATGTGATCACAGGGCACTTGGGAAAAGAGCAAACAACTGAGATTAACTTTCAGACGGGCACAATCCATCCTCTTCCTTCAGCATTCTTCGGAATCTTTCCCATTTGACCTTCCCAGGTCCTCTGCACTGTACAACTCCCCGTTCTCACCTCCTCCCCACTGCCTCTGTTATCCCATCAGACAGAGGGATTCTTTGTGCCTGTCAGTACCTTTAAACAAAGGAAAAAATGAAGAATGATAGGGCACACATATGAGGTAATTTACGAGAGAAGCAAATGTGATGTGAGAAAAAAACAATTCTTTCATTCGATGAGTACTTTGGGTCTGGAATGCATTCCCGGGAATACAGTGGAGGTAGTTTCAATCGAAACACTCAAGAGGGCATCAGATGATTATCTAACTGGAAGCAATGTTTGAGGCAATGGGGGAAAGGAAGGAGAATGGCACCAGGTTATAACGCTCATTCAGACTAAACTGCACAGTCAGGCTTCTGTGATTCTGTGACAACAAACATGAATGAATGGATCAAAAGGATTAACAATTGGGCTTTAAAAACCGAGGACGGAAACTCGCAGGGGGACGTGGAGGAGATTGGGGAGGGGGTGAGGTGGATATTGTGGAGGGGGTGAGGTGGAGATTGCGGAGGACGTGAGGAGGAGATTGCTAAGGGAGAGAGGAGAGGATTGTGGAGGGAGTGAGGAGGGGATTGTGGGGGGGGGTGAGGAGGTGATGTGGAGGGGGTGAGGAGGAGATTGTTGAGGGGGTGAGGAGATTGTGGAGGAAGTGAGGAGGATACTGTGGAGGGGATGAGGAGGGGATTGTGGAGGGGGTGAGGAGGATACGGTGGAGAGGGTGAGGAGGGGATTGAGGAGGGGGTGAGGAAGAGATTGTGGAGGGGGTGAGGAGGGGATTCTGGAGGGAGTGGGAAGGGGATAGTGGAGAGGGTGAGGAGGAGATTGTGGAGGGGGTGAGGAGGGGAATGTGGAGGGGGTGAGGAGGGGAATGTGGAGGGGGTGAGGAGTGGAATGTGAAGAGGGTGAGGAGGGGAATGTGGAGGGGGTGAGGAGTGGAATGTGAAGAGGGTGAGGAGGGGAATGTGGAGGGGGTGAGGAGGAGATTGTGGAGGGAGTGAGGAGGGGATTCTGGAGGGGGTGAGGAGGGGAATGTGGAGTGTGTGAGGAGGGAAATATGGAGGGGGTGAGGAGAGGATTGTGATGGGGATGAGGAGGAGATTGTGAAGGGGATGAAGAGGGGATTGTGGAGGGAGTGAGGAGGAGATTGGCGAGGGGGTGAGAAGAGGATTGGCAAGGGGGTGAGGAGGAGATTGTGGAGAGGCTATGGAGGGGTTTGTGTAGGGGGTGAGGAGGAGATTGGCGAGGGAGTGAGGAGGAGATTGTGAAGTGGGTGAGAAGGGGATTATGGAGAGAGTGAGGAGGGGATTGTGGAGGGGATGAGGAGGGGATTGTGGAGGGGATTGTGGAGGGGGTGAGGAGATGATTGAGGAGGGGGTGAGGACGGGATTGCAGAGGCAGTGATTAGGGGATCGTGGAGGGGGTGAGGAGGGGATTGTGGAGGGAGTGAGGAGAGGATTGTGGAGGGGGTGAGGATATGATGTGGAGGGGGTAAAGAGGGGATTGTGGAGGAGATGGATGGTCACCGCTGTCAGTATGGTGGTGTCACTGGCCTGGGAATCTCAGAATAATGCGAAAGTGGGTACTGCAGATGCTGGAGGTTCGAGTCAAGATTAGAGTGGTGCTGGAAAAGCACAGCAGGTCAGACAGCATCTG